>NW_027501870.1:0-20733 GCF_021521415.1 Bidens hawaiensis | reverse complement strand
AACTCATATAGCTTTTAAACCGGGTTATAACATCTTATTTATTTGTGAAACAATTTATCATCAAAACATAAGTATATTATTAACTTGACGCAGGCATCGTACGCGTTAGTAGATATCAAACTTGGGTTGCAAATCCCGTTATGGTACCGAAGAATAACAAACAATGGCGCATGTGCATAGATTTCAAGGACTTGAACAAAGCATGCCCCAAAGATTGTTATCCGTTACCCGAAATTGATCTTAAGGTGGATTCGTTGGCACCGTTCCGCCTTAAATGCTTCCTGGACGCGTATAAGGGGTACCATCAAATCCACATGGCCGTTGATGATCAGGACAAAACCGCTTTTCGGACGCCCGATGGCACATTTTGTTACCAAATGATGCCATTCGGACTTAAGAATGCCGGGTCCACATACCAACGCCTGATGGACAACCAGTTTCATGCCCAAATTGGGAGGAACTTGGAAGTCTACATGGATGACTTGGTCATCAAAAGCCCTGACCCAGAAGCGATGTTGAAAGACATCGAAGAAACTTTCAACACGCTCAGGAAGATAAACATGAAGCTCAACCCGAGCAAGTGTGCCTTTGGAATGGAAGAAGGGAAGTTCTTGGGGGTCATCGTCACTAAAGATGGCTTCAGAGCGAACCCTGAAAAGGTCGAAGCCATTATCAAAATGGAATCACCTACTACCATCAAACAGGCTCAGACACTGAATGGACGACTAGTGGCACTTAATCGCTTTTTGGCAAACTACGCGGATAAGTCGTTTCCCTTCGTGTCAACGTTGAGAAACTGTTTAAAGAAAACGCACTTCCGCTGGACACCAGAAGCGGAAGCAGCTTTTCAGGAGATCCGGTCACGCTTGATCGAACTCCCAACGCTCACAGCACCAAAAGCGGGAGAGGAGTTAATCCTATACCTTTCCGCAACAGATAGAGCAACCGGGGCAGTCCTGCTAGTAGAGCGAAAAGGCATCCAGATGCCAATCTATTATGTCAGTCGTATCCTAACAGACGTAGAAACACGGTACTCTACCCTCGAAAAATTAGTCTTAGCACTTATACACGCTTCACGCAGGTTAAGACGATATTTCCAGGGTCACCCAATCACCATTCTCTCCAACTTCAAACTTGCAAACGTTCTAGGCAAACCCGAGTTATCGGGACGCCTAGCCAAATGGGCAATTGAGTTGGGGGAGTACGCGATAAAGTATAAGCCAAGACCAGCCATAAAAGGCCAGGTTTTGGCCGACTTTATTGCAGAAGTGCCTGCATCGCGGGAAAAAGAATGCCAGGAAGAGGCTCAACCCTCTCCAGCACAAGACATCAATGATGTCTGGCGACTCTACACTGATGGAGCAGCCAGTAACGAGGGTTCAGGCGCAGGGATGAAACTAACCAACCCAGCAGGCCAAGAATACACTTACGCTATTCGACTGGATTTTCCAAGTACGAATAACGAAGCCGAGTATGAGGCATTCTTGGCTGGGCTGAGAATTGCGCGTAAGATGGGAGTGAAACACTTGGAAGCCCACGTGGATTCCATGTTAGTAGCCAATCAAATCAACGGGACGTACACGGCCGTGAACGACACAATGGCCCTGTACCTCGCACAAGCAAAATCCCTTATGCGCGATTTCAACGACTGCAAAGTCATACACGTCAAGCGAAGTGAAAACAAATCTGCGGATGCGTTAAGCAAGCTTGCATCGTTAGCCTTCACCCACTTAGGAAAGGACATCCGCATTGAACTCCTCGAGACACCTTCGGTCCCGCACAATGAAATTTGTGTCATCCAAACCGGCACAGAAACATGGATGACACCAATAATAAACTACCTTGCGGCAGGTACACTACCAGAGTCAAAAACACAGGCAAGAAAACTACGCTGTAAAGCACTGAATTATCAACTCATCGATGACATCCTTTACAGACGTATCTTTCTTGGCCCACTCTTAAGATGCGTGGACAACCAAGATGCTGACTACCTCCTAAGGGAAGTACACGAAGGCATCTGTGGAGTACACGCAGGTCCCCGCGCTGTTGTAGCTAAGCTAAACAACGCGGGATACTTTTGGCCGAGGATGCATACGGATGCTCTGGCATACATCAGAAAATGCAGGTCTTGCCAGCTTTACGCACCCAACACGCACCGCCCGAAGAATGAACTTGTTCCAGTCACCTCTTCATGGCCATTTCAGAAGTGGGCCATCGATGTGACAGGCTCATTTCCTACAGCAGCAGGAAATGTTCAGTTCCTAGTGGTAGCCATCGACTACTTCACCAAGTGGATAGAAGCAAAACCCTTAGCCCAAACAACCGCGAAACATATCAAAAAATTTATTTGGGAATTTATTATTTGTCGTTTTGGACTTCCACAGAATTTGGTGAGCGATAACGGCACCAACTTTGCTGACAAGAAGCTACAACAGTGGCTGAAAGAACTTCAAATCACCCACACCTTTACCTCAGTGGCACACCCGCAAAGTAATGGTGAGGTGGAAAGAGCAAATAAGAGCATTGTTGAAGGCATAAAGAAAAGACTCTTGGAACACAGATCCGGCTGGGTGGACGAGCTTCCGCACGTCCTTTGGGCAAACAGAACGCTGAAAAAGGCCAGTACGGGAGAAACCCCGTTCAGCCTCACTTATGGCACTGAAGCCATGGTCCCGGTCGAAATTGGTTTACCTTCACCAAGGGTCTTGATTCAGCCAGAAGACAATGATGCGGAAAGACGGTTAGATCTTATGCTAACCGAGGAACGCAGAGACTTAGCCGCAGTGCGTGAAGAGAACTACAAGCGACAAATGCAAAAGTACTACAACACGCGGGTAAAACTCTGCAACTTCAATGTAGGAGACTACATACTGCGTAACAACGAGGCTTCGAACCAAGAACGCCCAGGAAAGCTGGCCCCGGTCTGGGAAGGGCCATACCTTATCAAAGAAGTTCTGGGAAAGGGCGCGTACCGGCTCGAAAGGCTCGATGGCACTCCCATCCCAAGAACATGGAATGGAGCTCAATTACGCAAATGTTATATGTAGATCAATTCCAAACTTGTAAAGAAAAGGCCTTGAGCCACTTCTAATGGAAATGATTCTCCTTTCACAATGTGTTAATAGCCTTACCTTTATACTTATGAACTTCCCACACTGATGTGCCGGTATTCACCGCATAAATAGGGAAAGAAGTAAGTCGTTACGTGTGGAAGGCGGCAAAACCCGCATAAACACACGGTAAAAATTTCAAGTTTTAAGGAAAACCTACACGCAAGTCAGATGTAAGTAAAGTTTAGCCATCCTTGTAAGTGCAAGTGACGGTCTTACCCGCACAATCACGAACAAGGAGGCAAAACTTCAACCTATCATCTACCACGTCCAAAGGTTAACTTATTCTGAACACTTAGAAAAATTCAAAGGAAAAGATGAGGAAAACTTCCACGCAGGTCAGATATAAGTAAAGTTAAGCCATCCTACTAAGTGTAAGTGACGGTCATACCCGCACAATCATGAAAGAGGAAGCGAAACAAACTTATAATTTGCCACGTTAAAAAGTTAACTTATCTAAGTACTAAAGAAATTGCTAAGTTAGATCAAAACATGCGTAAAATAAACAAGGCAAAGAACTAACACAATCTTTATTCCATCAAATTCAAATATTACAAAGATAGCTATACAAAAGCAAAAATCTACGCTAATGGTGGAAAGGGATCTTCAGAATCAAGCTTCAGGACCACTTCCACTTGGACCCGCTCCATCAGTAAAGCGTGGTGGTTCAAGGAAAGCTTTAAGGATAGCTAGCCCATCATCAGCAGCAGCGACTTCGTTCACCTTCTCCACCACCGGATGCGGGAAGGCGGCATACTGGTTCACTGCTTGGTCATAAACAGCTTCAGTATCCACATCATACAAAGGGAAGTTGGAAGGAGGGATGCCTTTCTCAACGAACCCTAAACCAAGCAGGAAGCAGGCCTTTTCCCCATCCTCATGAGAAGCGTTGAGGGCTGCGCTCATAGCATCGTCATAAGACGTCTCTGAGAAGACCCGATGCACAACCTACAAAGAAAAAATACAAGTATCAGAACCTTTTCTATTTACAAAGAAAAGCGTAAAGACATGAAAAGCTTACCTGAGACAACGCTTTTCGAAGAAGCCATTCCATGGCAACCAGAGCTTCTTGGAAGGCGGCTTGAGCTTGGGTACAGGCGCGTTCGGCTTCACTTTTATTAAGGTTGGCAAGCAACACTTCCTTTGCAGCAGCCTCTTCGACGCCCTTTAGCTTCCGCTCAGTGTGGTCAAGCACGCCCCTCTGGTCCAGGATCTCTTGGAGCTTCTTCGCGTCCTCCATCGCCAAGGCATCATGAGCCTGTTGAAGTGCCTCTAATTTAGCTTTAAGTTCCTCATTCTCGAGGCGTAGAGGCGAAGCAACAGCTTCAGCCTTGGTGGCCCTTTCAGTTGCGTTCCTAGCAGTTTCCTTAGCCAGCCGAAGCTGTTCGTTAACAGCTTGGGCAGCCTTGGAACGGGCCTTGAGACGGGCCTGAACCTCAACTTCAAGGGCCTTGAACGCCTTCTCTTTCTCTGCAGCCGCGGCGGAGAGCCTCCTATTCTCCTCCCGGACAGCCCGCGCCTGAGCCACCTCTTGAATGCGAGCTGCTTTTAACTTGTCGTTTTCACGACAAATCAGCTCGACGCGCTGCTGCATCCGGGCCAGGAGAACCCGAAGCTCATTGGTTAGCCTACCCTCCTGGTAGCTAACCATGGCTTCCCCCAACGCACCACTGGGAGCTGCGTGACGAGCCCAATCCACGCACTCCACAGGGGTGCGAAGGGTTGTTCCTCGGCGGATGTTCCATCGTGGAACATACACTTCATTGGAATCCGACACTGCAAAAAACAAAAAGCAGTTAGGAAAAGATGATACAATATATATATATATATATATATATATATATATATATATATATATATAATAGGCCAAGAGAACCCTACGCACCTGTAGGGTCAATAACAGGCCGATAGCCGCCAAACCCGTCACCTGAACCCAAGGGAAATCCGTCCAAGAGGTCAGGTAGATGGGAAGGAGGCAGAGGTTGGCGAGAAGCCCCATGCATACCTGAAGGATCGGCCGTCGAGGCCGATGACGGAGGAGGCATGGTGAAGTCCGCCGCGGTCGCCGCTGCGGAGTCCGCAGCAAAAGTAACCGCCGGCTCGGTGAAAGATGCGGTAAAAATGGCACTCACAGCCGGCAGTGACGTCATCACAGCTGGAACAGTCGGCTCAAAGGAGTGAGCAACTGAACCAGAGGAAGCAGGCGCAGGCGCCTGGGTCGTCGCCTCAGGTAGGCTGACCAAGCCTACCGTCATGGGCGGAGGGGTACTCTACGCTCCACCCTGGAATGCGTCAACATCCACGCCTGCACAAAGGAGATAAGTATTAATGATGGAAGACTATGAAGTTAAAGATAAAGGAAGTTTGTACTTACGGGTTTTCTTGAGCCTGAAAGTGCGGACGGGCGGGGATGAACCCGATGGATCCGGCCTCTTCACGCCGGTCACCATTGTCATCCTGGGCCCTCCGGAGGTAACAATCGTCGCAGCCTCCGGAGTGGTGGTCTTATCACCACCGGGATTCCCCGCCACCTCTTCGCTCTCGGTCTCCGAATCAGATCGAGGCACTGGATCGGCAGTGGAGGCCACCTTCTCCTTCCCCTTTCCGCCGGCAGCCTTCTTCTTCCGCACCAACGGAGGACCATCTACGGATTCCTCATCAGAACATACGATTAGAGGAATTCCAGCAGAGGTTTCAACATTGAGGGGTCGAGGGTTGAATAGCGCCTTACCTGGCCGCCTGGCGCTCAGGATCTCGTGGCCTAGCGGGTAGACCTCCACGAACCGATCCGCTGTTTGTTCTAGGATGGGCAACTCGTTCTCGTCTAGAGCGCGAGTACCCATCCGAGCGGGACCGTCAGCTTCCCGCGGGTACATGAGCGACTGCAAGTCGTTCCCCTCTGAAATAAACAGAAAAGAAGTTAGAAGAGATTCTAAATTAACAAAAAGAAACAGAGCATACCGTAAGGAACAGAGTTCGAACCGTATTCAAGGACGATTGGGATCTTTTGCGCATCCGCATCCTTCCACACCCGGCTCATCCCCAGCATCACCATCCCGGACTCCGCAAACCGGTAAACCGGAGATTGGACTCGGGATATCTTCGAGAACCATTCCGCCTCCTGGTAGTTGGAGGCGTGAAGGCTGGGAAGTGCTTGCCCATTCTTGAATTTCATGGCAAGGGGGATGGCACGAGCGGAGATGTAGAAGAACTCCCGCTTCCACGAACGAAGACTGCGCTCGGTTGCGCAAATCTTCAAACCCTTGATCCGGGTTATCAGGGTATACCACCCCTGGATGCACCTCCAAGAGTAGAAGGTCATCAGGCGGTCAACATAGGGCTCAATGCCCAGAATCCGGCACACCCACTCGAAGTGCCGAATCTTGGCAATCGCCATCGGGTGCACCTCGGTTAGGTGCACACCGTGCCTCTCCAGGACACGGTACACAAACTTTGTCAATGGGAACCTAAGATTCCCATAAACAAAGAATGCAGCATATACCCCGATCTTGCCTCTGGGGGCATCGTACACCGTCTGATGGGGTTCAGGAAACTCAGGCTCGAGAGACTCGAGCATGAACTTCCTGACGACGTACTGATACAGATCGACAGGCAGAGCACACTGGCACTCGCCAGCAGTACTCTTGTCATCGGCTGTAGCTTCGACATCGTGAGAAAACATCTTGCAGATGAAAGAAGAAAACGATTTCAAGAGAATGCTCGACTGAAAAGGTGAGTATTCGCCGGAAATCGTTAAAGATGAAGAGAGAAGTGAAAGTGTGAATTGCAAAGGACCCTCTCCCCCTTTATATACTAATCGCAATTAATGCGATGAATTTAATGCGGAAGAGAGAGAAATCGAAGGTGCAATGAAACTATGACACGTGGCAAAAAGCAAGCTGGCAACAGCTGTTGAAAGGACGCGTACCATTAATTTCGCGGCCACGCGCCCGAAAAATCGCGCCCACGCGCCTGAAAAAGCGTCTGGAATGACCAGGTACTGTCACGTCACCATAACTTCCTGCACGTCCTGACACAGTCAGAAGAAACCGTCGCACGACGTTTCAGAGGTTTGGACTGTTCTTATCCTTTCACCAACTCTTCGAATTTCAAAATTCAAAAAGATTCAAAAGTAAGCGGGAAAATACCCCTTACCTTGGCAACCAAGTAACCATAAGACGGGTGCGGGTACAGTGTCAAGGCAAAACCCTTCACATACTTAGCACCCGCAGGGAATTGACGCCAGGAATACCTTGGAAGTAAAGTAACCATAAGACGAGTGCGGGTACAGTGTTAAGGCAAAACCCTTCACATACTTAGCACTCTGCAGGGAATTTAAACCGAGAAGGATCTTCTGGGCCATGCTTGCGGAAACGAGAATAACATCCCCGCGTGACGGGAACGTCGAGAACTATATTGTTTGAAACTCCAAGATGGAATTGGTGGTTTTAGCATAGTTGATCAGTATGTTGAAAACTACCAAAACCCCAAGGAGAATCCACACAAGTGGGACTCAACGCTCCTGACTTGCGAGGAGGTTACAAACCTACCCGCTTCATACCCAAAGATCAAGCAGAAAAGTCGGGAATTTCTGCGTGACATCAGGAAAACCGCGGGAAGAATCACCACGGAAAACCTAAAAACTAAACCATTTTCAAAACCCCTTGCTAAGTCCAAAAGTTCACCTCACTTATTAATAATTCATGAGAAGAACATTGGACTGGGGGGACTTGAAGAGGTAGGTCCCAGCAGAGCCCAGTTGGACCCGCAAGACTCACCTTGAATAGGGACGTCTGCGCAACGACCAACTGCTCCCGCAGGACCCACCATACTCAGAGAAAACCTTACGCGCAGTACGCCAGCTGTACCCGCAAGGAAAGCCTCCCAATGGTGAAGTACCCCGCCTGTTCCCGCAGTTGCGGATACAAGCCATCAGGGAAGGCTACCCGCACTAACAGCAAGGCTACACGCACAAGGCACTAGCTACTTCAGTAGTCACATGAAGGAATGAGCAAGGCGGGAATACTCCCGCCTAAATGAGCCAGTCCGTATGCTTCTGGAAGATCTTTTGTACTATACCTACTAAGGTATGGGCAGAACAGACGATTTGACCAGAACAGCCCATGAACCAATCACAGGGTGACAGCTCACCGACAACAGTACGAGGAGGAGCACCCTCTAGTACTGTTTGTCACTATTAGCCGCTGCCTACTCACCAACCCTTACGATGGGACGTGCGCAGCCTACAGTTGGTGGAACAGTGCATAGCCGGCAGTAAAGGAACAGTGTACAGCCGACCTTGTTACTGTCGGCCGTAGCCTATCCACCAACCAGCATAGCCTGGGCGTAGTCCACTGTTGGTGGAACAGGAATACTATTCAGCCGGCTGTACCTTCTAGGAAACCTACCTTCGGCTATAAATACTCCAATACCTTGGAATGGTAAGGACATCATCTGATATCTCACTCTTATCTAGCAATCTCGTAATATACACTTATATTCAGAGCAATCTAGTCTGATTCTCACGCCGGAGGGTGGTCACAAGGAGGAACCCCCCCCCCCCCTTCTCAGTGACGAGCTTACGGTGTCTGTTTTGCAGGTCCCCTGAAGAACAATCTTCTCTGCTGGACCTCATCCTCGTGGGAAACATTACTTAACCCCCAGATTATACATAATCTGCCTCGGGTCACTTAGTGTTTCTTCAATACAGGATCGCTACCCCTTAGATCTTAAGACCATTGTAAGAAAACACCTTACTATTATATATATATATATATATATAAACGAAAACATAAAAATCCTACGTGTCGCGATGTGGTCGTTCCGCTTTTTTTGGAGTCACCAGATTTTCTTGATTTTTAAAAGGAGGCTTCTCATGCATTTGACCCGAATTTATGGGTATGGATCTAATCAAACCCAGATATTTCTTAAACGGGTTATAGCATCTTATTAAATTGAAAACTAATCTCACCATATATTTAATATAAAATTCCGAAAAAGTATGGATATACTAAAAATTAATATATGATTTATTTAAAAAAGATATATATATTATTTATAATTAAAAAATCAATTTTATAGTAAAAAAGAATAAACAGGTCTTGGGTCTCATCAAACTCATATAGCTTTTAAACCGGGTTATAACATCTTATTTATTTGTGAAACAATTTATCATCAAAACATAAGTATATTATTAACTTTCATACACTAAAAACTTTTGAAACTTGTTCCAATCAGGTCCTGATAAAAACTTTTGTTCCAATCATGTCATTGAACTTTCATTTTTGTTCCAATCCTAAACCATTTGACCTGTATAGCAGGTAATCTAGGTTTTTTTTTTCATTTTTCAATGTTTTTACTTTGCATAATAACTTTTAAAGGTTGCGAAAATTAGTAAAAATACGAAATATAATTTTAAAATTCCGAAAATTTGCAAATAAAAGTTCGGAAAATTGCAAAAATTGAAAAAAAAATGTTCAAAACCTCGGAACGGGTTAGGGTCAACATGTTCGGGTTAAAACGGGTCAAGATCGGAACAGGTCAAAACGGATTTCGGGTTAGCTTTTTTATTTGGACCAGCGAATCAGCGCGTTTTCAACACGTTACAGCTCGTTTTAACAGCAAAAGCTCGTTTAAGCGATTTTTTCAGCTCGTTTCAGCACCTAACG
This sequence comes from Bidens hawaiensis, assembly GCF_021521415.1. Taxonomy (NCBI): domain Eukaryota; kingdom Viridiplantae; phylum Streptophyta; class Magnoliopsida; order Asterales; family Asteraceae; genus Bidens; species Bidens hawaiensis. The sequence goes on along the minus strand of NW_027501870.1, from coordinate 10,955 downwards.
GCTCGTTTATGTGATTTTTCAGCTCGTTTCAGCACCTAACGGCTCGTTTATGCGATTTTTCAGCTCGTTTCAGCACCTAACAGCTCGTTTAAGCGATTTTTCAGTTCGTTTCAGCACTTAAAAGCTCGTTTAAGCGATTTTTTAGTTCGTTTCAGCACCTAAGAGCTCGTTTAAGTGATATTTCAGTTCGTTCCGACCCGAAACCCGTTGCTAAATCATTGTTAGGTGCTGAAACGAACTGAAAAATCGTTTAAACGAGTTGTTAGATGCTGAAACGAGCTGAAAAATCGCTTAAACGAGTTGTTAGGTGCTGAAACGAACTGAAAACTCGCTTAAACGAGCTGTTAGATGCTGAAACGAGCTGAAAAATCGCTTAAACAAGCTGTTAGGTGCTGAAACGAGCTGAAAAATCGTTTTAAACGAGCTATTAGGTACTGAAACGAGCTGAAAAATTGCTTAAACGAGCTGTTAGGTGTTGAAACGAGCTGAAAATCGCTTAAACGAGCTGTTAAGTGCTGAAACGAGATGAAAATCGCTTAAACGAGCTGTTAGGTGCTGAAACGAGCTGAAAATCGCTTAAACGAGCTGTTAGGTGCTGAAACGAGCTGAAAAATCGCTGAAACGAGCTGAAAAATCGCTTAAACGAGTTGTTAAGTGCTGAAGCAAACTGAAAAAATCGCTTAAACGAGCTTTTGCTGTTAAAACGAGCTGTAACGTGTTGAAAACGCGCTGATTCGTTGGTCCAAAAAAAACTGACACGAAACCCGTTTTGACCTGTTCCGAACTTGACCCGTTCTAACCCGAATCTGTTGATCCTAAACCGTTCCGACCCGTTTTGAACATTTTTTTTACAATTTTTGCAATTTATTGCAATTTTCGAAACTTTTTTTCGCAAATTTTCGGAATTTTAAAAATATATTTCGTATTTTTACTAATTTTCGTAAACTTTAAAAGTTATTATGCAAAGTAAAAACATTGAAAAATTGAAAAAAACATAGATTACCTGTTATCCAGGTAAAATATCTATGATTGGAACAAAAATGAAAGTTCAATGACCTGGTCGGAACAAAAGTTTTTATCAGTGACCTGATTGAAACAACTTTCAAAGTTGGTTACTTTTCTATATGATGAAACTTGGCATATGTTTATTATTTGTAGCAAACAATTAAATTAGCAATCCAGAATTCCAAATCTTTGAAAAAATAAAAATGTGTGGACACAAAAACACGCGAGGGGTTTCTATTTTTGCCTTCCGGCCTAAAAAACGTGCCATCTACACATACACACACAGAGACCCATCTGATCATTGGTTGATGTTGAATAGCCAGAGTTGTGCCACGGTGGAGATCGGTTAGGTTGCCATTCTTGAAACTAGATCTACAGCTGGTAAGGGTTTGATCTTACTTGTAATAAATAATAATATAATTATTATTTAATAACAATAATACAATAACAGTTAAAAGGCGTTACTGCCACATAAACACAAGAACTAAAAATGTGGCATAACGTATAAACATTTGAGAATCAAACCTTCAACCAACCATTTCCACCTCGTTCCTCTCTTGCTCACTTTGTGTTCCCATAGATGCAAACAAATGCTCTATCCGTAGAGGAGAATGACGAACCATACATTGGAATACAATCTACATATAAATTAAGTTTCACTTTAGGTATGTAGAAATGTTTTAATGCCGGTTTCAACTCTCAATCACTTCTAAATGAACCCTTTAAAAAAAAGCAAATAACAAATTACCTTGGAGTAACTATTAGCAAAAGCGCGTGCACGATGGACCTTTCCTATGTAGTGTAAATCAGCCTTCTCCAGTTTCCCATTTACAAATGTTAATCCACCATCATTAACAGCAAATCGTATAAGGTTTCCCGATTGCAGTCCTGTCTGAAAACAAGCAAACATCTTTTGTCATCTTGTAAAAAACAAACATTTGACAATAGTGAACCAGAATTGTCAAAACTGAATGGTTTTTGCAATGTTTTCAGACCCGGCCCGGACGTCGACCCGGACGCCTTACCGGGTCAAAGGTCGGACCGACCCGGGAGGGCGAACCGGTGTTTGGCCCGGGTGACGTCATAAATAATATAAATATATATTTATTTATATATATATATAAAAATACTACTTTTCATTTTTTGAAATTTTTTCAAAAAAAATATTTAAATTTCTTATGTTTAAGGTAAACTACTATTTTTTTTTCCTTTAATTATATGACTTTTAATAGTTTCAAGTATCAATCAAGCCTTTTTGTCTTCACCGTCATCTTCTTAGCTCCAATACATCATCATCTTCATTGGCATCCTAGTCTTCTTATACACTTTTTTTATAAATATATGTCATATATATGTAATATAATATAATAATATGTATGTATAAGGAGTTCGGTTGGCCTGTCAACCATCCTTAAGAGCTCGCCGGGATCTCCGATTACTCTTCCGAATTCTCAAAATCGACACCACTGTCTCATTCTTCGACGCCGACCGTTAGGTGTCAATTTCAACTCCCAAGGCCGACTCACAGATGTGGGCTAGATTGAGACAACCAGATCTGAAATCAAAGAATGCTTATTGTTTATGTGAGTCCGTCCTCCGTCAAGACCTTTTTTTGCCGGTTCACCCGGCGGGTCACCGGGTCCCGTCCGACCGCCGCCCGCAAAACCCAGCCGGGCTATTAGAAAACGGGTCAAATACCCTGACCCGGACCGGTATTAGTACCGGGTCCCGGTCGGACCGGTCCGACCGGCCGGGCCGGGCCGGGCCTGGTTTCAAAACGTTGGGTTTTTGTAAAACTTAAAGGCAAACAATTTGTTGTAAAATTGAAAGATAATAAAGTCAACTTAGCTTTTTTTGTTTATATTATTTTTCCATAGCTTCTAGCTTATGGGTCATTGTTCTTTTTAAAAATTAACTGATGCTTCATAAAAAATTACACAAACCTCTTGTATGAAAATTGCATTCAAACATCCAAGTACGACAGGAGGATCATCAGATGTAACTAGTTGCCCATTATCTTGTAGCTCCAAAACCACCTTTTCATGATAAACAGAAAAATAAGTCTTGAAAAATTGTAGCATTATGCAGATCTCAGAAGTATGTAGATAAATGGTGGCATGATCATCTGTATGTGATCTTGACAGTGTTCTTATGTTAAGTATCACATAGTAATTTACTAATTGCCAAAGGTTTAATCCTTATGGAATAATGCAAAGATGTGTTACCTGTTGTTGATTTGGAACTTGTCCTTTGTTATCTGTATCAATAACATACTGACTACAACTCTCATCCTTCCACACAAGCACCAACAGTGTGTTTCCTGTTTGATAATGTGCATGCCTAAATAAAAAAAAATCACATTGAAACATTAATATATACAAGAACATAACTTTAAAAACAATTATATCCATTAAGAGGCTTACTTGTTATAAAACAGTAGTCCATCTTTCACATAAGGTACCGCGCCTGCATAAGCTGTTTGAAGGCCCTCATGATCACAGGTGTAAACAGGAATGAGGCTAAATCTATATCTATGGTAAGTAGAGGGAGCCTCACAAGCTCCTGACTCAACAAGCTTGCTGTTCATCCAGAAGAATCTGAACTCAGCAGTGCATTCATAGAACGAGATTCCTGCCCAGCATACCATGTCTATTACCTAGTAAGTTTGATCCAACTGCAATCATAAGAAACCAATAAAACAATCGTAACAAAAAGCACAAATTCTGCTTCACATCATTATACCTCGTGAAATATGCAGTCAAGTATACAATATGATTGACCAGATCTGGAACTATCTTTGGTTTTGGCACCATTAGGTAGAGCAGAGGGAAAACGATGTAATAGAGAACCGTTTCGTAGCCTGCTTACAGTTGTCCCATTTGATGAAACGACGAAACACCGCTTTCCAGAAGGCCTCGCAAATACATACCTGCAGGTTTTATTTATAAGAAAGAGTAACCGAAATTCCGCCCCTATTAAAATTGAAAATTTGTATGTCTAACAGCCCTAATATTGACAGGTGCATAATATTATAATGTGCATGCAATCATCAATAATCAAAATGAATAACAAAATACAAAGGTCTCCTATATATATGAAAACTGAAAAGTAATAGCATATTAACAACCATCATACAGCTGCTACAACAGAAATGTAACTACAATCATAACTGCAGAAGTCGCTAGGAAATGCCAGGTCACTCGACCGGGGAGTTGTGAGTACTGAGTACTCAACCGCCCAAACCAACTTTTTCAACACTGGCTACAACTATAACTAGCAGTATGTGCCCTAATTCCTAATTATCTAAATGATGCTCTTCTATAATAGCTAAATCCAGCAATTGAGCCCTAATTATCTAAACTACGTTCTTCTATAACAATTCAACAATATCTTCTTATTAATCATGCCCTAATTATAATTAATCATACCAGTCTTCACTGAGGCGATCAGGAACATCAATCATCCACTCGGGAAGCATAAGCTGAATGGCAAACCACCGCCGAGCTTCAGAGCCTTTGAGTTTAGCGGCTTGGCGGATGTCAATTTCGTTAATATCTCCAGCATCGGTTTCAGTTTCAGTTTCAGTATCTGGTTCTTCGACTATAGGTTCGGGAACTGATTGAGGTTCGGAGTTAGGGAAGGAGAGGATGGAGGATGCCAGACGTCTGGCTTGGAGCTGAGCTTCGGTCCGGTGCTGAGCCTGGCGTTGTAGAGACAGTTCACGGCGTTTTTGTTGGTCGGAGATTGCCGGACGTTTGAACGGACGACGTATGTCATGAGGCGCCATTGACTCGGATTCACCTGGGCACGTGTAAATGAATAATAATCAAAAGTCACAATAGCAAGGTAGCAAACGATTTTGCTTGGCAATAATGGGAGATTGGGGAGGACGAGGGCTGCTAAAATATGAATTGGGCTAATGAGTGAAGTGGCCAATACAAGAGGCCTGACAAAGAAAATGTAAATGGGCATGGTCTATTTTCTTAAAAAAATTGCACTAATGGGCTGAGACCAGAGATGCACAAAAAACCTGAACCTGGAATCAGGCCCGAAATAAAAACCCGGAACCGGTTTTTTTATACACGGGTTTTTAATACCCGAAACCGTACCCGTAGGGTACGCATAGGGGATGCATTTTGGTACTAAAACCCGAACCCGAACCGGACCGATTTGTACCCGGTAATACCCGAACCGGTTCCATACCCGGAACCGGGTTTTTCCAATACCCGAAACCGGGTATTTCAAATACATAATGTATACCCGAAAAATACCTTTTTAAATACCCAAAAAATACCCACTAAAAGTGCAACCTTTTAAAAATTCAATCTATACCCAAAAAATACGCAGAAAACAGCCCGAAAAACCCCGAAAATATGGTTTTTTTCAATACCTGGAAATAGGGTATTTAAATACCCGGTTTTAGAATACCCTGTTCCATACCCGACCCGAACCCGATGCATAGGTATGGTTTTTAAATACAATACCCGGACCCGAACCCGGCCCGGGCATTACCAATACCCGGTCATACCCGAACCCGGTTCCATACCCGAACCCGGGAATTTGAAAAACCCAATTTGTGCACCTCTAGCTGAGACCAGAGGTGCACAAATCAGGTATTTTCAGGAACCAGTTCCGGGTACGCTCAACAAAATTTAAAACCGAGTCGATTAGAAACCAGTTATAGTCTGGTATTTGATCGGGTTTCGACTGGGTTTTCCGGGTATTTTTCGAGTTTCGGGTAGGGTTGGGACAGGTTTGACCGGGTATTTCAGGTTTCGGTTCCAGCAGGTCCGGTCGGTTCCGGTTCTAGATACGGATCCTGGTAGAAATCATATACTAGGTCGTACCTACGGGTCGGATGGGTAGAAACCGGTTCCAGATCGAACCCGAAACGAAATATTTTGTGCACCTCTATTTAAAACCACTAGACTGCAACATACTAGTTGTTAAGTATTTGAAATTAGTTTTATAAACATGGGTCAATTAAACTGAAAATATAACTTTTTTAAAATTTGTACGACAGAAAACGTGTATGAGAATGATTTCTCTAATTATGATCTAATAATGTCATATGTGATTTCATAATAGTAGGTTAGAATCATTTATTGGTTAACTAGTTAGGTAGTAGTGCACAATTCGAATCAATCAAAAAGGACATCGGAATCATCTATTGTTATTTTGAATCAAGATGATGAAAAAATGGTGGTTAAAGAAGAAAGTACGGATGATGAAGATGTGACCGTGACCGAAGTACATGAGACAGAAACATCGTTAGATGAAGTGCACGATGAGATAGCTCTATCTCATGTTATGGTTTGTCGTGATGCAATAAAGAAGGATGATGATTAACAAACCAATAAAACGAATTGTAACATCCCAAAATTTTAAGTAATAATATTTTATATTATAAATCGAGTTTTCTTGATTTGGCAAACAAGTAATAAAATATTAAAAGGAAGATAAGTGTGCTAATTAAAGGAAATTAATCATGGACTAAAAAGAAAAGATGGGCCTTAGGTCCATGGGTTTAAGGGAGTATAAATACCCCCTTAAACCCTAAATCTTTCAATTTCCATCCATCTTATCCATTTTTCACCTTAAAACACACACTTAAGCCAAACAATCCCTCCCTAGCCTCCGGCCACCATCCGAATCCAAAACCAAGCATCATAACTTAGGATCTTCAATCATACAAGCAAGATAACAAATCCAAGATCGTATATAAAGCTAGCCGTAACCTAGAAACATCAAAAAGGTATGTTCTTTACATTTAAAGGTTACATTTTTATGAACGATTAGCCTTGAAACTTGAACATAAATTAGATCGGGTCTAAATGTTTCATAAAAATACAAACTTGATGATTAAAATGGACGTAATGAACTCATGACTATATACGGTTCTTAAAGGGAAACCCTAGATCTAGCTTAGAACGTTTTGACACTAAAGGTTGAAACTTTATACCTAGATTGGGTTGAAACTTGATGATGGAACGATAAAGAAGGTAAAACAGTTAAGGAAATGGGATATAGATGATTGAAGGTGTAATCACGGACGTTAATGGTTATTGAGCCTAAAATGGACTTAAGAATAGAAAGATGAACCAGAAACATCCAACCTGGGGGTTCTCGGCCAAATTTGAGAATTTTCGGTCAAACTATATGGTTCTCGGGTCAACACGAGAACCCGGTCAACAAGAGATCTCGTTCAACGAGAGTTCTCGGCCACTTAGTCTTCGGCCACTGAGTTCTCGTTGACAAGGGTTTTTCGGTCAACGCAAGCGTTCTCGGTCAAACATGGGTTCTCGGTGAGAACTGGGGTTCTCCGCCCAGAGTTCTCGGCCACCTAGGTTCTGTTTGGTTTGGGCCTAGACCCAGTTGGGCCCAGAAGAACAGTTGGACTGACTTAATTAAGCTCATAAGATGTTAAGCCCAACTTAAAGAATAAAATAATAATTTAAAACTCTAATGAAAAATATGTTAAGACAGTTAATGGAAATAAAATTTTTCAAAGCTGACCTGGCAGCTCGACCCCAGCCAGGGGCTTTGCCCCTTGGACCCTGCTAGGGGCTGCCGCCCCTAGACCCCGCTGCCAGGGGCGCTGCCCCCGGACCCCCGTTCGTTGTGGGTTATATAAAGATAGAAATACAAAATGAGTAGTAATAGTTATTTGATACATGTAAATATTATACAGTTAGCCGTGCACAGCTGAAGAAGGGAATAACTATTAACGGTGAACGTAACCGCATTCAGGTGAGTTTCTAGCCCCATTCCTTGTTATGTTTTCGGTGATGTATGCATACTCGATGTGTTTTGTTAATACACTTATCCTAAGTGATAAGTGTATGCCTTACGTGAATATGAGGAAAGTATGAATGATTGCTTGTCAGCACGTGAACGATCTTCGGATATTGCACGTTTTGTCAAGTTGTAACATTATGTTAAATGATAAGATGATATGTACGATATATGAATGAATGTAAATAAGGTAACGGAGAGGGGACCGAGCCCCAATAATACTCGAGGAAGGAGGGGACCGAGCCCTAATAATACTCGAGGAAGGAGGGACCGACCCTAATAATACTCGAGGAAAGTAGGGCGTAATGCTCTTTATAACGTAAGAAACGAAGGTAAGTAAGAATGAAATAAAGATGTGAAAGTATGAATGAAAGTATGTAAGTATATATGTATTGTACGTTATGTGATTAACTAGAACTCACTCAGCATAGCTGACTTTTAGTATACACGCAGGTGAGTAGGATGAGGCAGTTCGCTTGAGGGGACACGCGACATTGAATAAGAGGCTGGCATCGGAAGACTCAGGACGTTTAAGTTTAATGTTTGTTTATTTTGAAAGACGAGATGTTGTTTTAAGACAAGTTATGGTTTGTTATGAAATGTTTTATGAAAGTTTTTATATTCCGCGAATATTTTTATTAACTCTGATGATTAGAACTATGTCGATGAGTAAATCCAACGCCCAAGTGTGAGGCACGGGTAACGGGGCCTTACACGAATGTTGGGGTGTGCATGAGGTTCATGCAAAGATTAGGTCCCCCGAATAAAGGAGTTAAGTTCGAGAGCTAATGAAGTTGAGAAAGCAAAAAATTGTTTCCCATTAAAAATGGGTTAATGTAGCTCTAAACAATGGAAAGTTGGAAAACTTGAAACTAGCATAATTGCAATAAGACGAAGAAACCTACACATTGTGTAATATAATTGAATATAATAATCCAGCATAAAGAGGTACGAATGTTAACAGGTTTGAAAGATTTTGAAGGAATAATGAAGTTGGTATTGATAGAATGTGTGAAACTTGATACCAACTTGAATAACTCAAATAGTTCATATAATGGTGGTATGAAATATCTCAATGGTTGGTTCAGAAGATATTTAAAGTTCTTCAAGAGGAAATTTAGTTTTCTTGGATTCTTATTTTAATTAGTTTACTTTTATTTTGCGTCCATATGGTATTGAAAACTAAATTTCCCTTTGAATGAAGGTTATACCCTTTCTAACGCGTTTTCAAGCCATAGGGGTGTAAGTGTATCATTTTGACTTGTAGGGGAATATCGTTCGGTCCGCGTTATAATCACATGGACGCAAATAAGAAAAATCTTTTAATAAAAGGAGTTGTACAAGATTTATGAATATCAAGTTAAGTTTCTTCATTCAGTTACTCAATAATTTAACATATTAGTCCTAATATGCACATGCAAATCTGCAATATATATAACAAAACATTTAAAAGCTCTTTGGTTGCTTCCTACCTTTTCTTAAGTCACCGGATTGTTTTATTTGTAAATAAAGGCTTCTCATGCATATGACATGAATTCACGAGTATGAGTCTTACTAAACCCAGATAGTCTTAAACGGGTTATAACATCTCATTAGACTAAAAATTAATCTCATCATATATTTGATATAAAAATTCATATAAAATGGGAATATACTAAAAATTAATATCCTATTTAAAAAGAATATATTATTTATACTTTTTAGCTAAAAATTTTCAAATCTACATATATCTTTAGCTTTCTCTCCAATTTTACGGCCATTTTAATGGAAAAAAAATCCCATCTCACTTTCAAGACTAATATATTATTTCTAATATTACTTACATTAATATTTGAAATTAGTATGTATTTTCATTATTTATTAAATTTAATTAATTTTAATTAATTTCCCTAGGTTTCCTCATGCCGTCAGATTGTTTTATTTATAAATGAAAGCTTCTCATGCATTTGACTCGATTCACGGGTATGAGCTCACCAAACCCAGATAGCCCTTGAATGAGTTATAACATTTCATTATATTAATAATTAATCTTATCAAATATTTGATAATATTTGATAAGAAAATCATATAAAATATTTATATGAATATACTAAAAACTAATATCCATTTTTTAAAAGATATTATTTATAATTAAGAAACAAACTTTATAGTAAAAAAAAATAAGTGGGTCATGTGTCTCACCAAACCAGATTGTTTTTTAAACCGGGTTATAAATCTTATTTACTTATGAAACATTTTCGTCATCAAATCCTAAGTATATTAGTAACTTATTTACGATAAATAAAATTAAAATCTATAAAAAAAGATATAAATATTAGAAACGGATAATGTAAAACAGCATCCGGTTTTTGTAAAAAAAGATGTTATTTGTAATTAAGAAACAATTTTATCATAAAAAAATAAGCAGGTGATGGGTTTCATTAAATCCAAATAACTTTTAAACCGAGTTATAACATCTCATTTATTTATAAACTCATTTATCATCAGATTCTAAGTATATTATGAATTTCTTTTACAATAAATAAAACTAAAATACAAAAGATTCTATAAATATTATAAACGAATAATGTAAAACAAACTCGTAAGCTAGTTCATATATAAATTTAGGTATTAGTCCTAAATTTAGTTCTTAATATATAGTGAGCCAAATATTAAAATAAATTCTTCACGTTCCTTCATCAAAAGGCTTTCCTAAAAGTTCTAATTGTTTAGTTGATTTTAAGTTTAATCACTTAAACTCCTTTTAGTTAATCGAATTTCTAAAGCAAATCAATTCAAAACCGTGTTCAAAGCTATTAATGATTATGACTCATTGCGGAGACTATACCATGTGCTTACACTTTCTAGCATTAGGTCATTTGGTTTCTTTTTATAAATTTATTTGGTTTCCTTTTTTAAATTTATTGGCTCATGACGGTAGATTGTGTGGTGGTAGTCCCAAAAAAAAAGGTAAAAACTGGAAAGAACCATTAAAAGATACAGAACAAACTCAAATTGTTTGGTTCTTTCTAGGTTAGCTTTTTGGCTTGAATACGGCGGGTCAGTGACGAATTCAGGATTTTTTTTAATGGGTACACTATTTTTAAATGCTATAACTTTATACGATCGCCATAAAAATTCTGGACGATTCGAAGGTTTAGGTCGGTTCAACGGTT
>NW_027501869.1:0-54935 GCF_021521415.1 Bidens hawaiensis | reverse complement strand
ATCGAATCTCACAGTCATAATCGTTCAGTAGTTCTACCCATCTCCTCTGCCTAATGTTTAGTTCTTTCTGTTCGAAAAATGTGCTAGAATCTTGTGGTCGGTGTATACTGTACATTTGGTGCCATATAAGTAGTGCCTCCAGATCTTAAGTGCAAAGATAACCGCGCCCAGTTCCAAGTCATGGGTGGTGTAATTCTTCTTGTGCATCTTTAATTGTCGAGAAGCGTATGCTATGACTTTAACATCTTTGCATAAGTACGCATCCTAAACCTTTTCGGGAAGCGTCACAATAAACTACCAGATCATCAGTTCCCTCTGGAAGACTCAGTATCGGGGCTTGACATAGTTTCTGCTTTAGCAATTGAAAGGCCGCTTCTTGATCTTCTCCCCAAACATAAGCACGATCTTTTTGAGTCAAAAGGGTTAAAGGTTGGGCTATGCTGGAAAAGTTAGCAATAAAGCGCCGATAATATCCAGCTAATCCCAAAAATTGACGGATTTCTTTCGTGACTTCGGGGCTTGCCAATTTTAGATGGCTTCAATCTTACTCGGGTCTACATGGATTCCGTGTCGATTAACAACATGTCCTAAAAATTGAACCTCTTGTAGCCAGAATTCACATTTTGACAACTTGGCATACAACTTTTCCTGCCTCAACAGCTCCAAGATAGTTCGTAAATGCTGCTCGTGTTCTTCCATGGTTTTTGAATATATCAGAATGTCATCTATAAATACGATAACGAATTTGTCGAGGTACGGCTTACAAACTTGGTTCATGAGGTCCATGAAAAATGCGGGTGCATTAGTCAACCCAAAAGGCATAACTAAAAATTCATAATGACCATAACGAGTTCGAAACGCCGTTTTAGACACATCTTCCTCTTCGATTTTAACTCGATGGTAACCGGATCGGAGGTCGATTTTTGAGAAATAGTTTGCTCCTTGAAGTTGATCAAATAAGTCGTCTATTCGGGGAAGAGGGTATCGGTTTTTGACGGTTACTTTGTTTAATTCCCGATAATCAATGCACATTCTAAAACTTCCATCTTTCTTCTTTACGAACAATACTGGTGCTCCCCAAGGAGAATAACTGGGACGTATAAAACCCTTATCTAACAATTCCTGTAACTTGTTGGATAATTCTTGCATTTCAGAAGGTGCTAATCGATAAGGTGCCTTTGCAATAGGGGCCGATCCCGGGATCAGGTCATTACGGAATTCAACCTGTCGGTTCGGTGGTAATCCCGGTAAATCGTCGGGAAAGATATCGGGGTATTCACGTACAACAGGGATATCTTCAATGTGTTTTTCCTCAGGGTTCTTTATGGTCACGTTTGCCAAAAATGCCATACAACCTTGGCGTAAACATTTCAACACTTTGAGATGAGACACGAGAGGTAATATCGAACCAGACTTCTCTCCCTGTACCATAATCATTTCACCTTTAGAAAGGGGAATTTTAACTATCTTGTCGTTACACACAATCTCTGACTTATACTTGGTTAAACAGTCCATGCTGACAATAACATCGAAACTTCCTAACTCTACTGGGAGTAGGTCAATAAGGTATGGATGGTCATTTAGAATAATGGAACAGTTTTGGATTATTTGGTTGACAGTTATAGAGTTACCGTTAGCGAGTTCTATAGTATAGGGATTTGTTAGTTCACTAACTGGCATATTTCCCAAGGATACAAAGCTAGTGGAAACAAAGCTTCTATCGGCACCCGTGTCAAATAATACAGAAGCATATTGATCAGAGACTATAAATGTACCTGTCACCACATTCAGTTCTTGTTGTGCTTCTCCTGACCCAATTACAAACGCGCGTCCTCTAGGCGCAGTTGAAGTCGATGCTTGGTTCGGTCTAGTAATTGCTCTTGGATTCAACTTGGGGCAGTTTCTTCTAATATGTTCTGTACTGCCACATTCATAGCAGGCACGGTAGGTGGTTGCGGCTGCAGTCTACTGGATAGGTTGTTGGCGGATTGGTTGAGGTCTAGGTAGTTGTGGACAACGAGGTTGAGTTGCTTGGGTTGGTCGGTTCACAATTTCTGCACCTGCTATGCAATTAGAGGCATAATGTCCAGTTCTACCACATTTCTGACATACAGGTAGTCTGCATTCTCCCACATGATGATAATTACATTTATCGCACTTTGGCAAGGGTCCCTTATACCTGTCTTGTTTCGTATCTGAACCAGTTATAGCATAATTTCTTATTGTCGGACGTGCGTGTTTGCTTAATTGTCCTCCTTGTGACCTCGTCCCGTAGTCAGTTCGTTTCATACCCAGTGATTCCCCGGTCTTTTTCAATACACTACTTCTTACTAAATCAAAAGTCACAATACCAGCCTGAGTCACGGCATTCTCAAACGATGTGTGACCCATGGAGTTCACCAAACTCCTCACTTCTGGAGCTAAACCCCAAATATAACGTTCAATTCTTTTGTCTTCGGGAGTTACTAACCAGGGTACTAAGCGAGCCAGTTCATTGAAGCGGTTCGTGTATCCCAAGTGATCCGCTCCATTCATTTCTAAACTCCAGAGCTCATGTTCCAACCTTTGTATTTCGTTCTTTGGGCAAAAATGTTCTACCATTAATGTTTTAAGTTTAGCCCATGTCATGCGATTAACTGCATCTTGACCTTTTATCTGAACTGTAGTGTTCCACCACGTCAAAGCGTGATCCGTAAAAGTAGAGGCAACATACTTAACAATACTCTCGGGTGGACAATTGCTAATACTGAGAACAGATTCAGTCTTCTCGATCCATTTACTCAGCCCGTTTGGCCCTTCGATGCCATTGAATTCGATCGGTTTGTAGGCTATAAAGTTTTTGATCGAGTATTCTCTATGAGGGGGATTAGGATTGTTATTGTTATTGTTTGGGTTCGGTGGAGGATTATTGTTCTTGACATTATTTGCATCAGGTGGGGGATTATTTGCATTGGGAGCGGTTTGTATTAGGCAGGGGATTATTATTTGTGATAGTTTCAGTGTTGGTTGGGGGAGCATTATTGATTGGTTGTTGGTTTGCTTGCATATTAGCATTTACACCGGCAGTTACTTGTGTTACAATAAGTGGGATTGCTGCCTGCATTTGCCGAGCAATCATCTTGGCTATTTCTTTGGGGCTATTCTATAATGATAATCAAATATAAGCCAATTAATACAAATTTCAATACATGGCACATTGTAATAATAATCACCATAAAAGTTGTACAGGTAAATCAGATAACATACTGATATTTCACAAACTGTTCTGTACATCGATAACAAAAGGTACATAGACTTAGCCTGATAAAGGCTAGTGTTTGTCTGTATATATCAAAATCTGTCACTAAGTGACTGCTAGACTTAACCCTGTAAGGGTCAGTGCTTGTAATAATACATAAAATCATACTCCATGTCAGCATAACATACTACTATATTCATACATGGAGTGTCAAAAGATCACATATACTGGTCCGTAACACCCTACATCTATCCATACAAACGATGGATTAACCATAAACATAAAAACAACAACACCATGATCACCCAGTAATAGTTCCACAGTCGGACTGTCACCCTATCCAAACACCAACGGTGGTAGGCATCTGACTGCTGCAAGTTCAGTACTATCTGCTGCAATGTCAATAAGCACTAGGTTACGTCTCTTCTCCCCTGGTTAATGTTAGCAATGGCTATTGAATGGTCTATCATACGGTCAGTCAGGACAACCATCCAAGAGTTATTTCCCAATTAAACGTCCTAATTCAGTAATAAATTCGCCAAATATTTTCGGATGGTCGAAAAATTACCAAATTTGAACAGGGGCTCAATTACAAGGTCCCTGATATCCCTTCAAAAATTCAAGACCTAAAAATATGCCCATCACAACCTTAACCTAAACAGCCCGTAATCGAGTGTTTCGGTATTACCTTAACGGGTTCGTTTCCGCCTTTCTAATAAAGGATTCAAGCTCTTGTGCTTATTTGCAGGCTAGATACAAGTCCTATATCACAAAACAAGCAATTTTTTCATCAACATAACAGCCCTTGACTTAGGGTTTCGGCTAGTGCACAAAAACAAACTTTTGAACCGTAAAAATGCCGTTTCAACCCTCTAATCCGTGTTTATGGCCAACAAAAACTATCAAACCAGGTTCCTTACCATGTGTATGATCAAATCATGTTTATGAACCTTTTTTAGGATTTTTACATGGTTAGGAATGATTTTTGGTAATCAAACTATGTTTATATGGTATTAATCTAATTAAACATGTTAAAAATTTATGAATTTATGAACTTACCTAGGTTTTTTCGTGGAGTTTTTGCTGGAAGATCTGATGAAGATCAAGTTTCACAAGTTTTGAAGTATGAAAATATCTAAACAACTTGTTATGTAAACAAAAGAAAACCCTTGGGGGGGGTTTCCTTAATTGCGACCAGAACCCCTTAGCCCCCCCCTTAGGCTTATTTTTGGTCCATTAACTGATTTTACAAGCCCAATTGCGAAAGCCTAGTTCCAAATTTATTTCGGGTTCGGTTTTTGACACGAAAAACATATCGGGTGCATTAAACCGTGCGAAAAGGAGTGTTTTTCGGCTAGTTTTGTGTAAATTTATAAAAACCTACTATACGTTTGTAAAAATCAAAAATATTTTCATGGATTACTTAAAACATTTCAAGTAAGTGTTTGGTAAGTCTTTTTCAGCTTAACGAATGATACAATGCTTGGTTTGTAACTATCTTTCGCGTTTAAGTCTATAGCGGGTGGTTAAACGAGCATGTTTTCGTTTAACTTGTTTGCTATCGAACTAAGGCCATAATACTAATATGTTAGCCTATATTAATCGTATATCACTTATAGATGGCCCCCCGGGGATATCTGGGTCACAACTAGACCCGTTCGGTTAATCGTTAGATCGAGGTTGACTTGGAGAGAGGAAGATTTGTGGAGAGAGCATAACAGATAACTGAAGATATGAAGAGGAAATATAAAGGTGATGTGAGATTCTTAGTTGAACATGGATATGAATTTAATGATATCAAAGATCTCACAAAGACTATACCGAAAGAAATAGTCAGATTAGTAAAAGAAGCCCTTGAAGAAAAGAGAGAAAAAGTGAGGGCTGAAAGAGAAATCCAGAAGAAGATTGAAGAAGAGAAAGCAAGACTTGTAAAAGAAAAAAGAAGGCTGAAGTTAAAGAGTGGTTTGAAGATGTTGAGAGAGTAGAAATACTGAAGAAACTGCTGAAAACTAAGGGATTGACTGATGCGGAAATTGAGAATTTTTCTAAAGAAGAGATGATAGAAATATACAACAGGGAACTGAGATTGTACAATCAGGAGAAGAAGAAGCTGAAAGAAGAGAATAAACTAAAGAAAATAATAGTTGAGCAGGCTGTGATGTGAAGCCTGAGCCTACTGAGATTGAAGGAGTGATGGATGCTCAAACGGCTGAAATGATAAGTATATTGTGCAAAAGAGGAGGAAAGTACATGGTGCTGACTTTGAAGGCCAAAGAAAAGATAAAAAGACTGTTTGATGAGTCAGAAAAGAGACACTCAAAGACGCCATCAACATCTTGAACAAGAGCTCCCATGAATCCAATAAGATCTGATGTGCAAAGGCAACGGACTGAAAGCATAAAGTTTAATTTGCCTACCAACTTATACTTTGACTCAAGATCCAAAGCATTGAAAGTTATCACTGAAGATGGTGTGAAAAGCATGATTGTGTTTAGAGAGAATTTCAAAGAATTCAGAAGGGAGCAGTTAGAAAAAATGGCCATATTGGATCAATATGACTATCTTCAGAAAGACAGGCTGGCAGGACAATAGAAGAATGACTTATCCAAATTCTTACATGAACAACAATCAAAAGGATTTCCTTTGTTGGACAAAAAGCTAAAATGGCATTATGCTGAGGCTGAAATGGCAAGGAAGGAGAAAAGATTACGGGAAGTAAGACTATCAGAATACTCATTTCTACAAGAAGAGAAAAAGGGGACTACAAAGAAACAAGGACCATCATTAAGCTCCAGCACACAAAAGAAGACAACTAGCTTTGGCTCAACCCAAAAAACATTAAGAGAGAGCATTGCCATGAGGAGGGAGATGTTGGTACCAAATTCACAAGTCTAGGAGAATGGAAGAATCACAAGCATCACATTCAACAAGAAAAGTGAGACTGTGTCTCTACAAACTCTGAAGGAAAGGTGATTTCTATAGTGGAGCATGATCTTGAACTGTAGTTCATACACATCCAAGATTTGACTGACATAATGGAAGTGGAGATACCACTGGACCCACTAGATGGTGTAGAACTCGACATGTTCAAGCAAAGAGCCGCACCTGTTAGGAACAAGAAAATAAATAGGGCTCGGAGGCTTGAATAAAGGATAAGAGACTACAAGATGTGTGCTGAAAGGGAGTATTTTGTGAATTTTTGTAGTTTTATCTTTTTATGTATTTTGATTTGAATTTTGTAATTTGATAACTTTGTAATTTGATTTGTAATGCCTTAAAGGCATAATTCTGATTATGTAATATAATGACTATCTCCTTTCATATGATTTGTGATTATATTTTCACAAATGTGTAACTAAATGCAGGTATGTTTTGGTGCATTTGAGCTTATTCCAATATAGGGGAGATTGTTGAGTCGAATATTTGCAAAGGAAGATTGGAATTTTCTCAACCTCCTTAGAAAATGACTAAGTATGGACTTCGAGCAAGCTTGGACCTTCGAGCATGAAGATTGCTACCTCGATCATGATATCTTATGCTTGTAAGATTATCTTCTGGAATTCTTCTAAGTGTTGAAAGCTTCGAGCAAGCTACACTTCGTCAAGCAAGGATGTTCTTCATCGAGTATAGTTTGCTAACCGAGCAAGCACTTGATCTATCTAGCTTAAACCAAGTTATTCGAGCATCTTGCTGGGTCGAGCATGGATATAATAAATGAAGATCACAATATGTTCTAAGTTAAAGCTTCGAGCATGGTTCAATCTCGAGCAAGTTTCAGTACCCGAGTACGTTGGAGTTGTTCACAATAAATCCTAAGGAAGGATTGAAGAGATCAAGGAGAACATGCTTACTCGTAGGATATATTCAAGCAAAGTTTAAATATGTTATAAAGATTGAAGTCTGCTGGTGTAGAATATTTTCTAAGGAAAATATTCTAAGTAGAGTCTGCTCGAAGACATGTTTTGAGCATACACTGTATTACAAGGTTTGATCGACAAGGATATATCATACTCAAAGACCGGTTTTACACTTGTATTTATTTGTCAATCATTATGTAATAATTAGGGTTTCTATAAGGAATGTTTATGGGCCTACAAATAGAATACTAGGTTTTCTAATAAAGGGACGGGTGCATAACGATCAGAGAGAATATTCCTCATTTATGTTACCTAGTATAGTCGTCATTCAATACACGAAACTCTAGACATTCCATGCAAATCCGATAAACTGTTCCATTGGTCATCAACTATTTATTGAATATATTTGAATCTTTTGTTTATTGTTTTGTGTTTGCTTTAACAATCATATATTCAATCCTAAACTCTGTTTGTACTGATTCCGCCGGTATAATAAAAAGGTCTTCATTATTTAGATCTTTGTGCTCTTGTCGACTATCGTTAGTTTTGCATGAGATCCGGTCCTGACACGTGGATAGCACTATTGATTATATGAATGACTCTATAGATGACGCATTTAATTGAGTATGGCTGGTACACCAAGGTTCTGCTGCAATTGAACAAATTAAATTGAGTATGGCTGGAATGCCAAGTTCTGCTGCAATTTAATAAATAAAGTTGCGTATGGCCTATGAGCCAAGTTCTGCTGCAACTAAACAAACTAATGTTGAGTATGGCCTATGAGCCAAGCTCTACTGCAACTAAACAAACTAAAGTTGAGTATGGCCTATGAGCCAAGTTCTACTGCAACTAAATAAACTAACTTGATTATGGCATGAATGGCAAGAAAATACTATGATTATACATGATTGATTGTATGTGGGAAAAACTATATATATATATATATATATATATATATATATATATATATATATATATATATATATATATATATATATATATATATCCACACACACACACCCTATGCAGGTGAGCACAGGAAATACTATACATACATACTATGTAGTGCTTGATTTAGTTACTTGGAACCGTTGTGGGCGGAAGGGGAGCCACAATGGTTGATTTTATATGGAAAATGGAGGCACGTAGTACGAACCAATAGTCACGATCTCATCGTAGTAATTTACATACTTAGATCATAAACATACATATATACATATGTACATACAAACATACAGATGTACATAAGTACAAACATAAATACATTTTTACATACGCGCGTACATACAAACTATGATTGTGTGGTGCGCAGAACTAATTTCATTGAAACTTATAAAACTCACCAACTATTCGTAGTTGACCCGTTTTCAACATGCTTTTCCGGTGTCCAGAAAAGTGAAGTCGATCGCTTATGTGCTACGTGTTTGGATTGTTATCGAGAATATGTGAATTGATGCAAGGGTACTAGTAAGAAGTAAAGCAGTCAAAGGCTGGCTTGGATTTGTATCACCTAGTTGTAACAGTAGTTAGAACAATGTAATATAAATTAGTTAGTAATGTTTCTTTATGAACAATGTGTTTGATACCAGTTGTGTCTGTTACATTACCGTTTTACGCTTCCGCAAATCGCTTAGCGGGGTGTGACATACTAAGACGGCGTATGATCATACTTTAATGTTATTATGATGGACGTATCTGAATGCCATAAATAAACAAGTAAGCAAGTAAGCAATTAGCATATAACATTCAATTGATCAACAACACAATATTTGAGGTTCGCAAGTGATGTAATTAAGATATATAAAAGTATTATAAGGTACGTTTAAGGTCCCCAAAAGGTTTTAAAGAAAATAGGGAGTGATTACTCACCTTATTAATTAGACGAGTTAAACAATAAAATAAAGATATTAAATGACTCCCGAGCGTTAAGCGACCTGACTGATCTGACACGAACTGACCTGGAACTTTGAGACAATAAACTAGAATTAAAAACGAGAACATATCCACTAGAATCAGATCAAACGAATGTGTAAAACACAAGTTATGAGGTTTTTAATATTAAAGCGAGTTGGTTCTGTTTGAAATCCGAACTTCGAGTCGGGAGTCGGGTTCTGACCAGCACACTCAAAATTTAATTAGAAACAAAAAAGTCTTCTGGTCTGAACGCTAGTTTTGACCATAAGGTTTAGTAATCAAATAATCAAATATTTTGACTAATATGCCCTTAAACTGGTCGGAAAGCAATTGACTGACAAAACCCCATCAATCAATAAAATTGATTAAGGCTTTGTTAGTTAGATAAAACCTCTGAAAACCCAGAAGACAGCTTACCCTGAAACATAAAGGAGAAAGAGGAAAAGACGAGTCAAATTGTCCTGAAGCTTGAAAGTCAAACCGGAATATGCAAACGAGATGAAGAACACCAAAAAAAACCTAAGGAATTGGCTTGAGGACAATGGGGGGTGTTGTTGCAGAATATTTTTGGGTTTTAGAGGCTAGGGTTTTAGAGGCTAGGGTTTTAAGGAAAATAGTTTAAATTCGTTTATGAATAGTATAATAAGTAAACGGGCTCCTTTTGGAAGTAAATCGAACAATAAATGACAAAATCGAGCATTTTAACAACCAAAATTTATTTTGAATATTAGAGGTATGAATATGGACATGTTATTATATTTGATGACTTATTTTGGAGCTTAAGTTTCATTCATTTGGTCGGGTTTGGAAGGATTTTACATTAAACGAGAATCGAAAATGAAATTTGTCTGTACAGCGCTACTTCACACTACACGAAGCAGAAGGGGGTCACCCTTCGTGCTACGCGAAGGGTGGACTTCTACCAGACTTTTATTTTTGATATTTTTAGTCCCTAAAGTTCCAAAAATGCATTTTTAGCCATTTTAAGTAATTTTAATAGTTTCTAAATGTCTTTTGACGAGTTTGAAAGTTATACGAATATAAAAAAAGTTTAAACCAACTAAAATACTAATAAATATAAGATTTTAAATAATTCAAAAAATCCGAATTATATTCTCGAGTCGGGTTAAACATAAACGAATTCAAATACGAAAAATTCGTGATGTTACAAAAAGTGCTCATTTTTCTCGTCGACTTATCCTATTTGCTATTTTTCTTCAACACTTGAATTACTTGTCAACCTCTATATAGTGAACACATCATCCATAACGAGCAAACACTTCAGAGCGCAAAAACAAACTGTTACCCACAAAAAATCATGACAAGAAATCAAACGATATCGTAAGCAAGTACAAAACCCAAAATGAGCTTATAATCAAACACCTTCTCAATCACTCCACAAAGTAAACATCTAAATCAAACAGTTTCACAAATTAAACCTCAATTAAGCAAATAAAAAAAAACAAAAACTCAATTCTGAGTCACCATTATCTATGTAACATGACATATTTGCATGTGCATTACAAAGAAAAGCAACGCAACGCAATGTGATGCTTGCATAGATGATTGACAATGATACTCGTTACTAACGACAAAGAGCCAGTCCTCAGATTTTTTCACGTGACATGTCGAGAGGAGAGTATAGAAATTGTCAAAGCAAGCGTAGAGCAATCGTAGAACTACGAATGTTAAAAGAAAAGGTAAAGCCTAAACATAAGTGTTAGTGTACGGTTTTGCGTCACGGTCTTTGTGTAATGTATTATTATATTAGAATTAATGTATAGGGGTATTTTGATAATTTGTATATCACGAATGTTACTCATTCACTAACTTGTAGGGTACATTCGTTATATCCTATAACGAATGTGACCATTCTTTAATGTAACATCTCATTCGATAGTCACTTATAACGAATGAGCACGAATGAGTCCTTTCGTTAGTTATTAAAGTATATTGTAGCGAATGAGTGTTTATTCATTAGGCCTGTCTAATGAATGAACATCATCATCTATAAATAACCCATGTAGTTATCATTCTAAATTAACGAATTATATTTTGAGAAACTGCACTGTTACTCTACCAAATTCTCTCCAGACCTGATTACTTCCATAAAAGTATCAAACTAACGAATCAATACATCATATCTGTCACACCCCGACTAGCATAATGCGGAAGCGTAAAACGGGAATGTAACAGACACCTCTGGTATCAACAACATTGTTTATAAAGAAACATTACAAACTAATTTACATTATATTACATTGATATATCTTTGTGTTCAAACTAGATGTCACAACAAAATACGTTCGTTAAACTATTCTATTCGTACTAATAACCTTGCATCTATTCACATAGCATCGAGCATGTTCCACAATAAATAGCACGACATCACTCTATTCCGACTTTGGTAATCCTGAAAAGCAATTTAAAACGGTTCAACTACTAGAGTTGGTGAGTTTCACGAGTTTCAAGAAAACAGTTTTGAATATTCACAAGTTAACACTTGTAATCATGATATAAGTATGTATGTATGTAAATGATGTAATTATGCTAAGCTACAATGAAGTCTTGACTGTATGTGCTGCGTGCATCCATTTCCCACGTCCAATCAACCACTATGGCTCCCCTTCCGCCCACAACATACCCCGGTAGCTATGTCTAACACTACATAGCCTGTATGTATAAATATGGTCATGTTCAAACGACGCTATGTGACACGGCAACCAGGCCGATTCCGTTTGGGTTTGTTAAACCAATAGTACTATTCACAAGCCACCGGCTCGAAGTTAATCACTGTGATCGTGGGGACTTTTGTGTGTTAGCACTTAGATAATTCACATCATTACAAATTTCAGATATGTATACATAATCAAACATGCTTTTCACTCCAAAAGTTCGTAAAACTGTTTAAAGAGTGGGGTCATGAAACTCACTGTTTAGTAGATAATCAGTAGCACGTCGGTTCGAGGTTTGTGTAACTTGTAATCACGGTTTCCTATAATCAATATTATAATAATATTAATATTTTATTATTATTATAATCTCAACACTAAACTGGGCTGTATAACTAATCTGGGTATAGCTGGAACGCCCAGAAAGTGGCAATAGGCTTAGGTTGTGATGTTGTTCAATGTCTAATACTTAAAACCGAACTTGGCTCGGTTTCCCGTTTTCCCAGCTGGACCAAGTTGTTCATTTACGCGTTCTGAAAACAGTAATGGGGAAATAAGCTTGGGTAAATGTATTGTATAATAAAATGATTAAGTTATAAAGAAAGATCACATATTGGGGTCCCGGATTAGCTACGGGGCCTGTTTCCGTTTTATTCAGTTTGATTTGAGAAGAAACGCGCACAATCTAACCATATTGTCCAGGTTTCTAATAGAAAGGTTCGTTTTTACCTAATTAATTCAAAAATATGGTTTTTGATCACTCTTGGTGTTTTGATATTCCCAAAGGTTCATTAATCGCGAACTTGCCGGTTTTTATAAAAACTGAGTTTGTTTAATCTTCAAATTAGCATAATTAATTAACCGTTAATCATTAAATTATGAAAGATTAGACACTTATCAATTAAAATATGTAGATTTTGATAAAAATATTTCTGGAATTATTTACAGATTTATTAAATTTTAAAAATTCATTTTTACTTCTATATTTTAGCCTGAAAATCGTCCGTTTATCCCAAATGATTTCCAAAAATTCCTGAATACTCAAATTATGTCCCAAAACAATCTGTATTAATTCCAGAATGCAATAAGCTTGTTCAATATTCTTTTCAGCTCAAATTCAGCTATAAAAATTCATACAAACGCATAAGCACAGAACACCCTTAGACTTCTCCAAATGATCCCAAAATTCATATGTGATCAAAATACATCAAACCTGAGTTCCCTGAAAAATTTCATAATTTTTGAAGTGTTTTAACTATTTTTCCCAAATAAACGTCCCAATTTGGTAATAAATTCGCCAAATATTCTCGGATGGTAGAAAAATTACCAAATTTGAACAGGGACTCAATGATATGGTCCCTGATGTCCCTATAAAAATTCAAGACCTAAAAATATGCGCATCACAACCTTAACCTAAACAGCTCGTAAGCGAGTGTTTTGGCATTACCTTAGCGGGTTTGGCTTGTTTTTGCCTTTCTATTCAAGGTTTCAAGCTCTTGTGCTTATTTGCAGGCTAGATACAAGTCCTATATCACAAACCAAGAAGTTTTTCATCAACATAACAGCCCTTGACTTAGGGTTTCGGCTAGTGCACAAAAACGAGCTTTTGAATCGTAAAAATGCCATTTCAACCCTTTAATCCGTGTTTATGGCCAAAAAAGATCATGATACTGATTTGAAACTAGGTTTTGCATCAAAGTATGTTTTTAAATGATTTTTGAGGGTTTTACATGGTTAACTATGATTTTTAACAATTAAAACATGTTTATATGGTATTAATCAAGGTTAAACAAGTGTAAAAGTTGCTTATTTAAGTTGTTTACAGGGTTAGAAGAGTTTCTGTAACTTCCAACTTTTTGTTAAATAATAAATGATGGAGAGTTTTGTTATTAACTGTCTGTCGTTAAGTTAGTCGTGTGTTAAATGTTTGGATAAGGATTTGAAATGGGAATGGAGAGTGGGTGGTGGGACCCATAACCCACTATATAAACCCAACCCACCCACCATTTCACCATTTTGTCTCCCTCCCCATACACTAAAAACACACACACTTCTTCTCTCAAACACCCGGATCCAAATCCGAGCAAAAGAAAGGTGAATCCCATGTTCAACGTCATCGAACAACAAGAAACGTTTGGAAGATCCTGCGTGTTGTCCCGATTTGAACTTGAACCCGAAGAAAAAGGTAGGTTTCAGTTTAAATGGTTAAGTTTTATGGTTAGAATCGGCATGCAAACAGATATAATGATAGATCGGGTTGTGAAATGTAAGAAAAATATAAACTTGGTAAATTATAACCTCTCGGGTGCACTTTGTAATAAAAAGATGGTGTTTGGACTTTAGAGATGGGTTCAGGATTAGGTGCATGGGGTCAGAATGTGTCGAAAGTTGAGAAAGAGTAAAAATCAGGTCCTGAGGAAGAGCCACAAAGTAAAATGGCTTTAAAATGGTAAAAAACGAAGAAAGGAAGGCATTTCGCTTCGCTCAGCCTTGAGAAGCGAAACACGCATTTCGCTTCACTCAGCCATGCGAAGCGAAACGCTCCCATGCGAAGCGAAACGAAACTTCCCATGCGAAATTGTTTAAGTTGTGACCCGATTCATTTTCTGATGCGTTTTTGCTAAAGGACCTGTTAACGAAAATAAAATTTTTCCCAACTCAACCCCAGCCAGGGGCTCTGCCCCTTGGACCCTGCTAGGGGCTGCCGCCCCTAGACCCCGCTACCAGGGACGCTGCCCCCGGACCCCTGTTAGATGAGAGTTTCATTAACTTAAATGTAGGAAGTAGTAGTAATGGATAATTGACACGCGTAATGTATTGTACAATTAGCCGTGCTCAACTAAGGAAGGGCATTACCATTAACAGCGAGAGAAACCGACTCCAGGTGAGTTTATAGCCCCATTTCCTGGTTATGTTTTCGGGGCTGTGTGCATACTCCTATGTGGCAGTTAAAATTCTTAAGTGATAGGTATATGATACGTGTATGATCGTGCATTGAATGTTATTACTATATGATGGTTATGTGAATGAATGTGTATGTAAATATTATATACATAAGACAAGTAAAGTATGCGCTTATGATAGGGACCAGACCCTTATAATATCTGAGATGATAGGGACCAGACCCTTATAATATCTGAGATGATAGGGACAAGACCATCCTAATATATGAGATGATAGGGACCAGACCCTTATAATATATGAGATGATAGGGACCAGACCCTTATAATATCTGAGATGTTAGGGACCAGACCCTTATAATATCTGAGATGTTTAAGATAGAATAGCTTATGGTATACCATAGGGTTTTATGAAAGAAAGTATGTAAGTACGTGTGCATGTATAAAAAGTATGTATGAAAGATGTAATAGCAAAGTAAGGTATGAATACGTATCTTCGGACGTGTATGAGTAAGATAGAAATGTATTGTATGTTAATTGATTAACTAGAACTCACTCAGCATAGCTGACTTTTAGTATGCACGCAGGCAGATAGGTTGAGGCAACTGGCTTGAGGAGGGACATATGGCACGAGCTAAAGAGACTGGTATCTATGAAGAAGTGTCACGACTATTTTATGTTATGTTATGAAAAGACAATTTGTATGTTAAGACGAAAATGAATGTTTGTAATGTGATGTTTGAAGATTTAAATTATTCCGCGAAAGTTTAAATTAACTCTGATTTTAGAACTGTGTTTATGAGTAAATCCAACACCAAAGTAGGGTTACCGGGAATGGGGCCTTACAGTTTCCTGATGAAGAAAGGTTTTTTCCAGAATTTGCTTGTGGATGAATGTGCAAATATATGTGAATGAAATCAAAAGGGGGGGGGGTCCAAGGTTGCGACCGGGAGGTTTTTTGGGCCCCCTTGGGCCCATTTTGGCCCAAATAACCGATTCTAAAGGCCCAAACACGAGAAGCGTTGTCCAAATTTTGTTCGGGTTTGGTTTGTGGTGCGAAAAACTTATCGGGTGCGTCAAACAGTGCGAAAACGAGTGTTTTTCGGCTAGTTTTGTGTAAAATTATAAAAACATACTATATGTTTGTAAAAATCGAACATATTTTCACGGATCGCTTAAAACATTACAAATAAGTGTTTGGTAAGTCTTTTTCGGCTTAACGGATGATTCAATGCATGGTTAGTAACTATCTTTCGCGTTTAAATCTATAGCGGGTAGTTAAACGAGCATGTTTTCGTTTAACTTGTTTGCTATCGAACTAAGGCCATAATACTAGTATATTAGCTTATATTAATCGTATATCACTTATAGATGGCCCCCCAGGATATCTGGGTCATAACCCGACCCGTTCGATTAATCGTTCGTTTGTTACGCCAAAAGCGTTTATTTGCTTAATCGATAAATACGTACTGTGGTGTACCTTGTTTTGGCTCAAATGTCACAATATCTATGAACTAAATCCGTAACCATGTTATGAACATGATGAACGATCTTCTCATGCTCTCTTAAGTGGTATCAGAGCGAGATGTTCTAATTGTGTGTTGATTCGTTGGATAATTGTTTTGATTTGAGATTCAATTGATTGATCTAATGCTCAATTGATTGATTAATTGCATTCAGACGAGTAATTGAACGATTAAACCAGTGTTTGTAGTTAATTGACTGTGTAATGGAACACAGATTGATTACTAACATCCGTTGATCAGATTTGATAGGGTTAATTGCGTATACAGCTTGTTAATCATGTGAATTGTGCTTTGAGGTCAATAATGGGAAGTTTTGTTGTTTTGATTGAGGTTTGAGTTGGTTATTTGAGGTCTGAATTGAGGTTTGGATGTGTTTGAGTGTGTTCAGATTGTGATTTCGAGTTGATTGATATAAGTTTTGAGGTGATCATTTTGAATTAAGTTTGAATCGAGATCTGGACTTATGTTTGAAGTTTGAAGGTTCATTCGTTAAGATGATAGCTCATTCGTTAAACCTGTAGCAACTTATTCGTTAAGCAGTTATAACCACCTTGACAGTTGTCATCCACAAATTAACCTCCCATTTGTTAAACTTTCATACGTTAAACTTTCATTCGCTATGAACTGATTCGTTAATCTTACATCATTCATATCCTCATTCGTATTCTGATCCTCATTCACATTTGGTCCAACAGTTTCTCATTCGTATCTACAGTAACTTTCCTCATACGTTCGCTTCTTAAAGTATTCATTCGCTTACTCATTTGTTTCTACAGTTTCTCACATTCTTTGGTCCATTCGTTAACAGTTTTGATCTCTTTCTTATTCGTTTGCTTCTTATAGTATTCATGTCTCTTTCTTATTCGTTCTTGGTCCACATTCGTTAATCATCTATCATCTATTGTCAGTTTTGATCCTTGTACTTCTCAAATTTGTCAAATCTCATCAATAAACTTCTGAAATGGCAAATTATTATGCTCTTGCTTCATTGAACTCTATGATGCAACAAATGCTGACATTGGAGATCGGGTTGCATAATAAATGTCCAAGATTGTTGAGGCTGAGTGACTTTGCTAGGTGGGAACCACAGTTTCGAGCACACTTGGGTTCTCTACATCCTGAATGCGTTCATCATCTGGATCATGTGTATTTACCTTCACAAGTAGGCAGTGCAACTACTTGTTATACTGATAAAGAGTTCCATTTGTATAATGTTGAGGATAAAAAGGACCTTGATAACGAGACAAAGGCATATTCAACGCTCATGATGGCATTGCCCGAAAACGTATTTCACCAATTCAGCCATATTAAACCATGTGGTACTAAGTGTGCCCTGCTGAAAGCAAGAAGTTTGCGTAATATATTGGAAAGTAAGAAGACCATGGTTAAATTTCAGCTCCGAAATTTCACTTTGCTGAAAACAGAAACGGTGGAAGAGGTGATCAACCGGTTCTGTCATTTAATGGCTTAGATGTCTACTACTATGAAAATAGAACCAAGCGAAGTAGACAAGATTGATACGATTAAGAATGCCTTGCCATTAACGTATTCCACTTTCTTACTGGTGCTTAAAGAAAATGGGTATTTCAATAATGAAAATCTTCCTACTGAAGATTTTATTAACAAATTGGAAGAAAGGGAATATGACATGAAGTGTCAGAAATCATTAAAAGATAGTCAAGATCCTACTCTGTACGGTGGATCGCTTCCCGCAAGTGGCAATTCTGTGCTGATTACCGCCTTCTATATCATTTATAACGAATTATCCAGCGAGTTTGAGAGAGCATGAGAAAATTGTTCATCATGTTCATAATACGATCCGGATCTAGTTCTTAGATATGTTGTATTGATTCGGTAGTTTGATACGTTTATGGAAGTAATCAGGTCTGGAGAGAATTTGGTAGAGTAACAATGCAATTTCTCAAAATATACTTCGTTAATTTAGAATGATAATTACAGGGGGTATTTATAGACGATGATGTTCATTCGTTACACAGGCCTAATGAATGAACACTCATTCATTACAATATACTTTAATAACTAACGAAAGAATTCATTCGTGACCTCATTCGTTATAAGTGACTAATGAATGAGATGTTACATTAGCGAATGGTCACATTCGTTATAGGATATAACGAATGTGCCCTACAGGTTAGCGAATAAGTCACATTCATGAAATAAAAATTTACCAAAATTCCCCTATACATTATTTCTAATATAATAATACATTACAAAAAGACCGAGACGTAAAACCGTGCACTAACAAACTCCCCCTCGTCTTGAGCTCTTTGTATCTTCAAAAATACTTTATCGCTTGAATCGGCTTGTCTTCCAATGATTGCAACTGTGAATCCCGAGTGCATAGAAAAAAAGAACTACGCGTTGGAACTGCATCGCCAAATCATAATATTTAACGTCAGCCCATCTAATTTGATTAGTATAAAGTGCGTCATTATCAGACTTAGACAAGTTAACTAGCCACATCGGATCTATCACTCGGATAAATTCCATCTTCAAGCCCGATCCTAATACAATTACTGCTTCACCAGTTTTGTTGTCGTTGTACCACCTGTTAAATGTTGTGAAAAGACTATGTGGAAACGTCTTAACCGGAACTTTCTTCATAGTCCGTGGTGGCTTCACCTTCAAAACTAGTTTCCTCCAACCGATGCACAGATCGATCTCACCAATGTACTTATGAGTCGGCACCTGTGGTTGAAAATACTTGAATCCAAACCACACCTTCATGTAATAAGTGTTGATAAAACCAATCAGCCCACTTATTGTTACCATGATTAATAAACGGTCTGTTCGCCAAAGTTCGTACATCCCATCTTGGCATAGATAGCACATTAATGATACGCCTAAAGTACTGTATCCCATGTTCCCATTTGACAACACATACTTTAAGCTTAGAAACATACATCTAGGAAATAATATTACCTTCCACCGTCTTTGGGCTCTCATACTTCTTCATTTGGTATGCTGATTCTCGAACCTTCACTTGTTTGCAGTATTCACGCTCGTTGTAATGTAAGGTCTCGATCATCTTGTTAATCTTTTCAACATTATGTCTGAACATACCATCGGAAGTGTGCGTTGTCTTCTTCTCAACCTCCTTCTCTTTCCCTTTACTTTTATCTTGTCTCAGATGTTCTTCGGCTACTTGAAAATGTTCTGTCGTGAAGAAAGGAACTCCCTCGTCAGAGTTATTACTAGTACACATGTCAGGATATTCCTCAGTCGTCACATCCTCGAACTCAACCTCTTCAAAATCAAATGACATATTCCCAGTCAAAATATTCGTATCAGAACTTATACCACCAAACTCAATCTCCACATCATCTCTCTTTCCCAACTCATCCACCTCATCCTCTTTTAGACCAAGAAGCAAGGCGATCTATTCTTTCGATAAAGAATTATCAACAAACTCACCTTCTTCAATTCATCCGCGTTCACCATAATCTTAACAATCCCATCCACGTCAATGAATAAGATCGTGTTAGCCTCAATCATGCTTACTAGCTTAACATTCGTATAATCCTTATAGACGATTATCTGCAAGTTACCACCTCTATCTCCAATCTCAGCATTACCAGAACACGATGCATTGCCGCCCGGTTGTTGATCACCACCACATCCTGATGCATCAAGATCTTTTTCGTGATCATCTCCCTTTAATTTCTTATTTGCATGTTAACTGGAGAATGATCTGATCCTGCTTATCAATCCTCTCCCCCTAAGCAGCAACAAGGGCTTTAAGTTCCATGTTTTCTCACTGAATAAACTTAATATGTCTAAACATATTCCGCTGCTCAACCCTCATCTATTCTTGAAAAGCTCGGTTTGCAGCCATTTGATTCTGTTGAGGATGAATCAAATTGAGTAGCTGGAACATCTGACCTTGAGGAGTCATATGATAAAAATAGGGGGGAGGTTGCATCGGGCTCTGAGGACGATTGAATGGCATGAATGAATACTCATGCCTCTACAGCGTAACCGATGGACTAACTGGAGCCATCATCTGTGTCAATAGGCTCGGCATAGCAGATAGAACTATCTGAGGTATCGATGAAAACCTCAAATCTAACGATGTTGTAGTCACCAACGTAACAGTCGATGAAACAGGTGCAGTAGTCATCACAGATATCGGAATCGTCGGAGAAATAGATACAGAAACATGTGGAGACGATACATTAGTAGGAATCAAAGGTCGATCCTGTATCTCAATACCAATACCATGTCTTACCCTCTGCTTCTTAGGCTGTTCAACCATAGGAGACTTGCCTTTACGCTTACGGGCGTCAGAAACACCCAAACCACCTACACCACCATCGCCACCATCATTGCCACCAGCACCACCATCCACACCGTCACGTTTTGAATCTGAATCATCATGAATTCAGAGATCATCAGGTGAAGCAATATAATCAATATCAACAAGGTGACCAATCAACCGCTTGTAACGCGGTCAAGTTTGTGAAGTCTAGCCTTTGTAAGTTCTAATCCTCCTCATGGTGTCGTCATTCATGTGCTCAAGGACCATAAGATCAGCCCATTTCTTTAGATCTTTAATCAAGTTCAGCTGTAGATGGTTAATAATCAGCTGCAAGAATCTCGGATATATAAGGAACTTGTGCCGTCTGGTTGTGAAATTCTCCTTGAGATGGTAGAAGAAGATCATCTAAGAAAAGTTGAAAGGCTTGTTTAACACAAGAACAACAAACGCAGACTGCAGCATGACTCTACAATCATATCCTCCCTTAAGACCTCCAAGGCAATGAATCAGTACGTGTAAAAGATACTTGTAATGTTCACACAGGTTTGCCTTGTTATACATAGATTTCTCCAAATCCCCCTTATACCTTATCCTCCCAAACAAACCCCTGATCAACGACCGTTCAAATTCATACCTATCATCCACAGTATCCTTAAAACCAATACATCTATATCACCGGTACATCAATCACAACCGGTTTTTCCTAAATAACAGCCTTTATATGATTCTCTTCGGCAACATACTCAGCTATATCTCAAAAAGCTCAAATAATGCTTTGATGTATGTAAGTATCTATAGAGATAGCGAAGTAGATCTTTGATCGCTTGAGAAAACTGATAATCCCTCTGAGCATAGCAGTATCGAAGAACTCACCTTCGAGAAAAGCACAGATATTATGCTTTTTGTCCCAATCAAGTATCGATAACTCAGCTTCAAGTTCGGGTTCAGCTACAGGTTCAGCAACTTTAACAACAGGTTTCGGTTGTTGTTCAGGAACAGGCTCGGGAACTATGTCTTGCATATTTTCATTCATCAAGTTAAAATTTTATCCTTATGATAAACGAATAACCACTTCATTCGTAAACTTTCACTTAATGAATAGGAGTTCATTCGGTTATCTTTTAACGAATAGAAGATCTTTCGTTATTACCTTAATGAATATGAAAATCATTCGTTACTACTATAACGAATTAGAGTCATCAGTTAAAAATTTTAACGTCATTTGTTATACATTAACGAATGATACTTGAAACAATTGTTGACTATCAAAATCTCAGTCAAAATTGAATAGTGAACAAATAAGTCAAAATCAATTTCAATTAACAACTGGAAATCACCCATTTATACATAAATCTGTTACTCGGTGTTTCAATGATCATCGACAATCCATTAGCACTAACAAACACACCTAATTTGGATTTTTAAATCAGTTTAATAGGTTTATTTGTATGATATCGTTTTAGTTTATTTAGTTCAAAAATTAAACCCAATGTCAGGCCAAATCCATCAATAAATACATCATTGAGTTCTTCTCTACCCGTAGATCAATAATCAACCTGTTAGCAAGAGAATTATGATGTTTTGATTATCTTTGTAAATTTTGGAAGAGTTTTGTTTGTTAAAGGAATTAAATAGTAGGAAGACGAATGAGTTGTTCATTCGTCTCTTAGGGTTTATAAAAAAACTAATAATGTCACGAATCCCAATGTCATTCGTGAATTTGAAATAACGAATGAAGCCTTCATTCGTTAGTTCAATCATCATTCGTTAGTTATTTAACAGAAAGCATTCATTCGTTAAACTTTAAACGAATAACCATGTTCATTCGTTAATTTTGAACGAATGACCAAGTCATTCGTTACCTTTTAACGAATACCATAATAAAATCATCATTCGTTATACATGGGAACGAATGAGTGTACATTTTTTATGATATAGCGGAAGCGAATAGGTGTCCCAAACGAATGAGTACAATCGTTATGCTTTTGAATGAATGACACCACATTCGTTACACTGTAGATACGAATGGCCATTTTACCTTAGCCAATGAACCTTTTACCATTCAAAGGTAATTAAATAATCATCCAAACCCTAATTTTGATGAACAATACCTTAAATTTTTACCTTAACAGTCAAACATTGACCATAAAAACTTAAATTATGCGAAAATACTTTAAAATTGTTTACTTTAACACGAATTAATTTAAAAATGTGGGGAAAACTTTTTCTTTTGATTTTGAATAATTTGCACGCTTGGTAATCGAATATAAAGAAGAATTAAAAATCTTTTTGAATTTTCTAAAAATTATATCAAAACACACATAAAATCTTTTTGTATTTTTCATTTTTCAACTAAAATGTAAAAACATAATATATAAATTTAAATGTAACAAAGTAAAGACAATAAAGAAGTACATGCTTTTGTGAGTTCAAGCAGGGAATCATATTAACTTCTAACATCCTAAGCTACACTTCAATTTCAACCTATTATGCACATAATCCAACAATGATTGCAGATATAATTGTCCTCTTAAACTTTACACAGACTTTTCAGTAGCTTTACGATACTTATTTAAGATTCAAAACGAATCATCTTTGGACCCCACCTATCAAACACAATTATTCTATCTCTTATACAGTGATTTTCACATGTACGTTTTTTTCTCTTTTTCAAAGAAATTGATTAACTGTGACTCATGCAAAACTAATAAAAAGAAAATAATAGCAGACTGGTTAAAATTTTCCCTTAAGATCGGTATTACTACATGCAGATAAGGTTCTATTTTAACAAAATAAAAAGATAAAATAAGTTGAAGTTATATAAGGCCTTAACAATCAATTCAGATAAGACTGCACTATGGAGCGGAGAAACTCAAAGGCTTTATACGAAACACCAAGAAAATAAAGCAGAATATTCAAATCTTAACCCTCAGGTCGGAAAATCTTATTGCGCAGGAGAGGATCCCTGATTTGAATTAAAAATAAGAAAAAATAATGTTGAATTTCCTTGCAAAATTAACAGATGCACACACAGTAATCTTTAACCTTTTGATATTTCAACTAAGATATATAAGTATGCATCAAGATGTTATACCACTAGATTCGACAGATTTTTAGGTTTATATCTTTCAGCACAGGGAGGTCATACGGGACGTCGTGGTAGGTGACGTATTGCCCTGATACCTTCTGAAGAAGCGGTTACTAACACCATAAAAGAAGGAAGCATAGCTGGGCAAGACCAAATTAACAACAAGGGTATCAACTTGATCCTGCAATTCAACCTGCAATTGCTCAAGCTGTGGCTAATGCAGTAAAAGACATGTAATTCAAAAGGTCTGCGGGAAGTAAGAGTACAAGAAAGTCGAGTGAAGGTAACACCAAAGCTACTAAGCAGACTGAGGAGGAAAGTAAGAAAGATGATGAGACTGAGAAAGGTGACTCAAGCGAAGTCAAGTCAGTGAGAGTTGGTAAAAGAGAGAAGGATTGTGGTGGTTGCAATTACAGAACGTTTAAGTCATGTGACCCCCTAAAGCTGACAGATATGGTTATGCCATAGCCACTTTCCGATGGATATCTGCTATGGACAAGGTTATCCGAATCAGTGAGTGTCGTCCCAACCAAGCGGTGGGGTTTGCTACCCTGTCATTTGGTGATGAAGGCATGTTCTGGTGGGAAACTATGGAACATAGAAAGACCCCTGAGGAGATTAAGGCATGAGATGGGAAGACTGAAGATATGGTCATGAAGCGATTTTGTGCTAATGCCAAGGTTAAATGGGCTGAGATAAAATTTTTATAATCTAAAGGCAAGAAAAATGATACAACACGAATACACTACTGAATTCAACCGCATGTCCAGGTTGGTGCCCAATATGGTGAACACTAAGGCAAAGGGGATCAAGTGCTACTTGAGGGGACTTCCACAGAACGTCCACACAATAGTCGGGGCTAGTAAACCTGCAACATTTGATTCTGCTGTTGAACTCGCAGAAATGATTTATGATGACCTGGCTGTGGACGATGTGGTGGTGGAAGAAAAAAAGGAGAAGAAATGGGTTGCTCTTGCTAAACGATCTGGTACCTAGTTGTGGAATTCTAGAGATAAAAAACAGAGAGTGTGGGAAAAGAAGCCATGCAAGATCTATAGCAACATGCACGGTGGTGAGTTCAAGTGGGGTACAGGTTCTGATGTGTGCCACAGGTGTGGGAAAGCTCATGGAGGGGAGTGCAGGCTTGGGTCAAATGCCTGTTATAAGTGTGGGAAGATGGGGGCATTCCACCCATGAGTGCAATGCTGAGCCCACATGTTACAAGTGCGGTAAGACGGGTCACATGGCAAGGGAATGTACCGAAGCCGTAGAAAGTAGGAAGAAAGATGCTGAAAAGTCTAGCCTAAAGACCGGAGCCTACATGCTGACACAACAACAAGACAAACAGATCCCCGATGTCATGATAGGTACATTTCTAGTAAATGGTATTTCAGCTTCTATGCTATTTGATTCAGGTGCGAATAGAAGTTTCGCAGCAACGTTATTTTGTAAGATAGCTAAGATGATATGTTGGCATGCGCCTAAAACTTTTTACAATAGAAACCGCTAGTGAAACCTCTGTTAGAATAATGAGAATGGTTAAGGGTTGTAAAATAGAGTTAGAGGGATGTGAGTTCCCTACAACACTGTATGTGATGAACTTATGAGGGTTCGATGTAGTATTGGGGATGGATTGGCTGTCTGAGTTTGATGCTCAGATAGTGTGTAAGAGTAGGTTGATAAGATTGAAATCTTTGGATGGTGGTACGGTGACGGTTTATGGTGATAAAGAAAGTTCAGGGCTTAACGTCATTTCGATGATAAAAGTCGAAGGTTTATTAAGATGATGGTGCAATGCCTACCTGGCGTATGTTGTCAAAGCTACGGCCGAGACGAAATAAGTGAAAGATGTTCATGTACTGTGTGACTACCCAAAAGTGTTCCCGGAGGACCTTTCTGGATTTCCACCGGAACGAGAGGTAGAATTCCATATAGAATTCAACCAAGAGCACAACCTGTCGTGAAAGCACCTTACATTTAGCGTTGTCCGAGATGAAAGAATTAATGTCCCAACTGCAAGAACTCCTCGATAAAGGTTTTATAAGGCCGAGTGTTTCTCCGTCAGGCACACCGGTGTTATTCATTAAGAAGAAGGATGGGAGTATGAGAATGTGTATAGAATACCGAGAGTTGAACAAGCTTACGATAAAGAATAGATATATATTGCCACGGATTGATGATTTGTTCGATCAATCAAAAGATGCTAGTTGGTTCTCGCGAATAGACCTCAGATTAGGCTATCATTAGTTGAAAGTAAAGGAGGTGGACATTCCCAAGATAGCCTTTCAGACGTGGTATGGAGACACTACGAGTTCCTCATGATGTTTTTTGGATTGACGAATGCTCCAGCAACAATTATGGCTATGATGAATAGGGTTTGCCGGCAGATGTTAGAAAAGTCAGTTATCGTTTTCATTGACGATATATTGATTTATTCGAAGAGTAAGTCCGACCATGCTGAGCATCTGAGAGAAGTAATGGAAGTTTTGAAGAAAGAGAAACTGTATGCTAAGTTTTCGAAGTGCGCCTTCTGGTTGCGAGAAATACAGTTTCTAGGTCACATAATCAATCCTGAATGGATACTGTGGACCCTGCTAAGATTGAAGCAATAAAGAATTGGAGGACTCTACAAAACCCAATTGAGTTACACAGTTTCTTATGGTTGACTGGCTGTTATAGGAGATTCATTGAAGGTTTCTCCAAGGTAGCTGCACCGTTGACCGTTATGACTCGAAAGGCTGTAGTATTCAATTGGGGTAAGTATCAGGAAGAAGCACTTGAAGAATTAAAGAAAAGACTCACACAGGCTCCATCCTTGTTTTACCCGATGGTAATGAGGAACTAGTAGTTTGTACTGATGCTTTGCATCGTGGGTTAGGTTGTGTGTTAATGAAACGATGTAAGGTCATAGCATATGCGTCCAGACAGTTGAATTTTCATGAAAGTACGTACCCGACACGACTTGGAGCTAGCAGCAGTAGTGCATGCTCTCAAGATTTGGAGATATTACCTGTATGGTACTAAGTGTATTATTTACACAGATCGTAAGAGTTTGAAGTACTTTTTTCGAGCAGAAAGAGTCGAATATGAGACAGAGAAGGTGGATAGAATTGATTAAGGACTATGATTGCGATATAAAGTACTACCTTGTTAAGGTGAATGTGGTCGCCGATGCACTAAGCCTTAACAATGAAGAAGTCATTACGAGGGTAAAGTCTTATAAGTTAATCATTAACTCAGATTTCTTTAAAGGGATCGGCAAGGTACAGTCCGGGGTTCTCATAGATGAAAGATTTTTCGGACAACAAAATGAGTTGATAGATAATAGTCATAGTGTAAAGATCAGATTTGACCGTATGTGGATTCCACAAGATGGAGATCTTAGAGGTCGAATCCCAGATGAAGCTCATAAATTTAGATAATCAATTCATCTGAGATCCACCAAAATGTACTTGAAAAGAGACTATGGTGGCCGGGTATGAGAATGAGGTAGTATATTACGTTAGTAAGTGCTTAACTTGCTTACAAGTCAAAGCGCAACATCAAAAACCGTATGAAAAGATGCAGCCATTAGAGATACTAGAATGGATATGGGAACACATCACCATGGATTTCATAACAAAGCTATCGTGTACAGCTAGGAATCATGACACCATCTAGGTGATTGTAGACTGTTTAACGAAAGTACTCACTTTCTACCTATACGACAGGCTATCTCGTCAGAAATGTTAGCAAGCATGTTCATAAGAGAGATAGTGGAAAAGCATGGAGTGATATTGTCGATTGTGTCAGATAGAGACACTCGCTTTACTTCAAGACTTTGGAAGAATTTTAACGAAGCTATGGGAACAAAACTAAACATCAGTATGGCGTATCATCCTCAAACAGACAGACAGTCTGAAAGGACTATCCAAACCCTTGAGGATATGCTACGTGCGTGTGTGCTAGACTTTAGAGGAAGTTGGGATGATCATTAACACTTGGCATAATTCTCTTGCAACAATAGCTACCATTCAAGTATTGGTATGCCGCCGTTCGAGATGTTATATGGTAGACGTTGAAGAACTCTAGTATGTTGGGGGAGATTGGTCAGAAATAGATTGGAAGTTTAGAAGTACTGCAAGAAACCTCTGCAAGGTTGATCAGATTAAAGCAAGAATGAAAGCCGCGTATGATGGTCAGAAATCCTATGCGGATAATAGGGGACGAATGATTAAGTTTAACATTGGTGACAATGTGATGCTTAAAGTCTCCCCTGGAAGGGAATTATTCGTTTCAGAAAGAGGGGAAAGTTAAGTCCAAGGTATATTGGACCGTTTAAGATCTTAGATGTGTGGGTGAAGTGGCTTACAAGCTTGATTTACCCGATGAGTTAGAAGGAATTCACTCTACTTTCCATGTTTCTTACTTGAGAAAATGTCTACCTGATGGCATGTCTCATGTGCCATTAATAGACATCGAGGTTGATGAACAGTTAAACTATATTGAACATCTTGTAGAGATAATCGGCCTCAAGGAGATGCAGTTCGTCAAAAAGTTATCCCCTTGGTGAAACTGACTTGGAAGCATCGTAAGGGATTGGATGCAACATGAAGAAGAGATGCACAAGTTTTACCTAAATTTGTTTAAGTAATAGTTAGGTATCGAGGACAAAATCTCTTTTAAGGAGCGTAAACTTGTAACATCCTACTTTTAAAAAATAAAAGAGTTTTGTTTTGTCTAATGGTGTGTTATTACTTAAGAAAGTTAAATAATAAAAGAAGCTGAGAGTGGGCTTGGAAATAAAGAATGGATTAGGGAATCGTTATGGGCCTTAAGTGTCACACCCCGACCAGCACAATGCGGAAGCGTAAAACGGGAATGTAACAGACACCTCTGATATCAACACATTGTTTATAAAGAAACATTACAAACTAATTTACAATATATTACATTTCTTCGTTCTATCATTGTTTTACAGTCTAGGCGACACAAACAAAACTAGTTCGTTAACTAAACGTTCTTACTACTAACACCCTTGCTTCTATTCACATAGCATCGACCACACACTTCAGGCAAGTAACAGATCACCAAATTACTCCGATTTAGGTACACCTGAAAAGCAGTTTAAAACGGGTCAACTACTAGAGTTGGTGAGTTTCACGAGTTTCAAGAAAACAGTAATGAGTGTTCACAAGTCAACACTTGTAATCATGAAATAAGTATGTATGTATGTAAATGATGTATGTGATATAATTATGCTAAGCTACAGTGAAGCCTTGACTGTATGTGCTGCGTGCATCCATTTCCCACCCTCCATCAACCACTGTGGCCCCTTTCCGCCCACAACATGCCCTGGTAGCTATGTCTAACACTACATAGCCTGTTTGTATAAATATGGTCATGTGCAAACGGTGCTATGTGACACGGCAACTAGGCCGATTCCGTTTGGGTTTGTCAAACCAATAGTCTATTCACAAGCCACCGGCTCGAAGTAAATCACTATGATCATGGGGACTTTCGTGTGTTAGCACTTAGATAATTCACATCAGTACATGTTTCAGGTATGTATATGTAATCAAACATGCTTTTCACCCCAAAAGTTCGTAAAACCATTTAAAAAGTGGGGTCATGAAACTCACGGTTTAGTCGATAATCAGTACTGTATCAGCTCGTGGTTTGTTCAGTCCGCTATCAGTAGTCCCTATAATCAATATTATAATAATATTAATATTTTAATATTATTATAATCTCAATACTAAACCGGGCTATATAACTAATCCGGGTGTAGCTGGAACGCCCAGAAAGTGGCGATAGGCTTAGGTTGTGATGTTGTTCAATGTCTAATACTTAAAACCGAACTTGGCTCAGACTCCTGTTTTCCCAGCTGGGCCAAGTTGCTCGTTTACGCGTTCAGAAAGCAGTTATGGGAAAATAAGCTTGGGTAAATGTATTGGTTAATAACATGATTAAGTTATAAAGAAAGATCACATACTGGGGTCCCGGATTAGCCACGGGGCCCGTTTCCGTTTATTAAGTTTGATTTGAGAAGAAACGCGCACAATCCACCCGGATTGTCCAGGTTTCTCATAGAAAAGTTCATTTTCACTTAATTAGTCCAAACATATGATTTTTGATCACTCTTGGTGTTTTGATATTCCCGCAGGTTCACTAGTCGTGAACTTGCCGGTTGTTATAAAAACTGAATTTGTTTAATATTTAGATTAGCATAATTAACTAACCGTTAATCATTAAATTATGAAAATTTAACCACTTATCAATTAAAATATGTAGATTTTAATAAAAATATTTTTGGAATTTATTTACTGATTTATTAATTTATAAAAATTTATTTTATCAGCTATATTTCTCCTGAAAATCGTGCGTTTACCCCAAACAATTTCCAAAAATTCCACAAAAATTCCTGAATACTCAAATCATGTCCCAAAATAACCTGTATCAATTCTAGAATGTAAAAAGCTCGTGCAATATTCTTTTCGGCCCAAATTCGGCTGTAAAAATTCACACGAACGTAAATAAAAAAAACACCTTTAAACTTCTCCAAATGATCCCAAAATCATATGTGATCAAAATACGTCAAATCTGAGTTCCCAGAAAAATTTCATAATTTTTGAGGTATTTTAGCTATTTTTCCCAAATAAACGTCCCAATTCGGTAATAAATTCGCCAAATATTCTCGGATGGTCAAAATATTACCAAATTAGAACAGGGACTTATTGACATGGTCCCTGATGTCCCTGAAAAAATTCAAGTCCTAACAATATGCACATCACAACCTTAACCTAAATAGCCCGTAAGCGAGTGTTTCGGCATTACCTTAGCGGGTTTGGCTCGTTTCCGACCTTTTAATCAAGTTTTCAGGTTCTTGTGCTTCTAAGCAGGCTAGGTACAAGTCCTATATCACAAACCAAGCAATATTTCATCAACATAACAGCCCTTAAGTTAGGGTTTCGGCTAGTGTACAAAAACGAACTTTTGAACCGTAAAAACGTCGTTTCAACCCTTTAATCCGTATTTATGGCCAAAAAAACTATCAAAACAGGTTCCTTACCGTGTTTATGATCAAAACATGTTTATGGATACGATTTCATTGATGTAGATGTGAGCAAGTTTTTCGGTTGTGAACGTGGTTCGGATTGGAAGGAAGTGTGCGGACTTTGTTAGTCGGTCAACTATCACCCATATTGCATCGTTTCCTCGGGAAGTTTTTGGGATATGTGTTACAAAATCCATGGTAATCTGTTCCCATTTCCATTGTGGTATTTCCGGTTGGTGCAACATTCCTGAAGGTTTTTGATATTCAGCCTTAACTCTCGCACACGTTAAACATTTACTGACGTACGTGGCTATATCCTTCTTCATACCGGGCCACCAATAATACTCCTTCAAATCCTTGTACATCTTATCTGTTCCTGGGTGAATGGAGTATTTGGACTTATGGGCTTCGTCCATGATCAAGTCACGCAGATTGCTGAAAATGGGAATCCAAACTCGATTTTTGTAGTATAGAATTTCTTCAGTTATTTCTTCAAAGTTTTGTTCGGTTCCATGCAAGTTTTAATTTTCCAAGTGATCTCCTTTCAGAGCTTCGTTTTGAGCAATACGAATTTGCTTGGTGAGGCTGGTTTGGACGATCATTCCAAGTGCTCGGACCCGTAGTGGTTTGATCCTGTCTTTTCTACTCAAAGCATCTGCCACTATATTAGCCTTGCCCGGATGGTATCGAATCTCACAGTCATAGTCGTTCAACAGCTCCCATGTTTAATTCTT
Source organism: Bidens hawaiensis (assembly GCF_021521415.1). Lineage (NCBI taxonomy): Eukaryota > Viridiplantae > Streptophyta > Magnoliopsida > Asterales > Asteraceae > Bidens > Bidens hawaiensis. Next base: position 23,691 of record NW_027501869.1, on the reverse strand, counting down.
TCTGATCGAAAATATGCAGTAGGCTTTTGTGGTCGGTGTACACTGTACATTTGGTGCCATACAAATAGTGCCTCCAGATTTTAAGTGCGAAAATAACCGCGCCCAGTTCCAAATCATGGGTGGTATAATTCTTCTCGTGCACCTTTAATTGTCGAGAAGCGTATGCTATGACTTTGTTTCTTTGCATTAGTATGCATCCCAACCCTTTCCGGGACGCGTCACAATAAACTACCAGATCATCAGTTCCCTCTGGAAGACTCAGTATCGGGGCTTGGCATAATTTCTGTTTCAGCAATTGAAAAGCCGCTTCTTGATCTTCTCCCCACACATAAGCGCGATCTTTTTGAGTCAAAAGAGTTAGAGGTTGGGCTATGCTGGAAAAATTAGCAATAAAGTGTCGGTAATACCCAGCTAAACCCAAAAATTGGCGGATCTCTTTAGGTGACTTTGGGGCTTGCCAGTTTTTGATGGCTTCAATCTTGCTCGGGTCTACATGGATACCATGTCAGTTAACCACGTGTCCTAGAAATTGTACTTCTTGTAGCCAAAATTCACACTTTGACAGCTTGGCATACAACTTTTCCTTTCTCAACAGCTCCAAGATAGTTTGTAAATGTTGCTCGTGTTCCTCGGTTTTCGAATATATCAAAATGTCGTCAATAAACACGATAACGAATTTATCGAGGTACGGTTTACAAACTCGATTCATAAGGTCCATGAAAACTGCGGGAGCATTAGTCAGTCCGAACGGCATAACTAAGAATTCGTAGTGGCCATAACGAGTTCGGAACGCCGTTTTAGACACGTCTTCCTCTTGAATCTTAACTTGATGGTAACCGGATCGAAGGTCAATTTTCGAGAAATAGTTTGCCCCTTGGAGTTGGTCAAACAAGTCATCTATTCGTGGAAGAGGGTATCGGTTCTTGATGGTAACTTTGTTTAATTCCCGGTAATCGATGCACATTCTAAAACTTCCATCTTTCTTCTTTACGAACAACACCGGTGCTCCCCAAGGAGAATAACTAGGACGAATGAAACCCTTATCTAACAATTCCTGTAACTGGCTGGATAGTTCTTGCATTTCAGAGGGTGCCAATCGATAAGGTGCCTTAGCAATAGGGGCTGATCCTGGAATTAAGTCTATGCGGAATTCAACCTGTCGGTTCGGTGGTAATCCGGGTAAATCGTCAGGAAAGACATCGGGGTATTCACGTACAACGGGAATTTCTTCTATGAGTTTCTCATCAGGATTCTTTATAGTAACGTTTGCCAAGAATGCCATACAACCTTGGCGTAAACATTTCAACACTTTGAGATGAGACACGAGAGGTAATATCGAACCAGACTTCTCTCCTTGTACTACAATCACCTCACCATTCGAAAAGGGAATTTTAACTGTCTTTTCGTTACACACAATCTCTGCCTTATGCTTGGTTAACTAGTCCATGCCGACAATAACATCAAAACTTCCTAACTCTACCGGGAGTAGGTCAATAAGGAATGGGTGTTCATTAAGAATGATGGAACAGTCTTTGACTATTTGGTTGACAGTTATAGAGTTACCGTTAGCGAGTTCTATAGTATAGGGATTTGTTAGTTCACTAACTGGCATGTTACCCAGGGACATAAAACTAGTGGAAACAAAGCTTCTATCGGCACCAGTATCAAATAATACAGAAGCATATTGATCAGAAACAACAAATGTACCTGTTACCACATTCGGGTCTTGTCGTGCTTCTCCTGACCCAATAACAAACGCGCGTTCCCGAGACGCACTTGAAGTCGATGCTTGGTTTGGTCTAGTAACTGCTCTTGGATTCAACTTGGGGCAGTTTCTTCTAATATGATCTGTACTGCCACACTCATAACAGGCACGGTAGGTTGCTGCGGTTGAAGTTTGTTGGATAGGTTGTTGGCGGATTGGCTGAGGTCTCGGTGGCGGTGGACGACGAGGTTGAGTTGTTTGAGTTGGTCGGCTCACAATTTCTGCACCTGCTCTGCAACTAGGGGCATAATGCCCAGTTCGACCACATTTCTGGCATACCGGCAACCTGCACTCTCCCACATGATAGTAATTACATCTGTCACACTTTGGCAAGGGTCCCTTATACCTGTCTTGCTTCGTATCGGAACCAGTTATAGCATAATTTCTGATTGTCGGACGTGCACGTTTGCTTGATTGTCCTCCTTGTGCTCTCGTCCCATAGTCAGTTCGTTTCATACCTGATGATTCTCCGGCCATTCTCAACACTCCGCTTCTTACCAAGTCGAAAGTTACGATGCCGGCCTGAGTCACAGCATTCTCAAATGATGTGTGCCCCACGGAGTTCACCAAACTCCTCACTTCCGGGGTTAAACCCCAAATATAACGTTAAACTCGTTTATTTTCAAGAGTTACTAACCATGGTACTAAGCGGGCCAATTCATTGAAGCGGTTCGTGTATCCCAAATGATCCGCTCCTTTCATCTCCAAACTCCAGAGTTCGTGTTCTAATCTTTGAATTTCGTTTCTTGGACAAAAATATTCCAACATTAGTGTTTTGAGTTCAGCCCATGTCATGCGATTCACCGTATCTTGACCTTTTATCTGTACCGTAGTGTTCCACCACATCAAAGCATGATCCGTAAAAGTAGAAGCAATATACTTGACAATGTTTTCGAGTGGACAATTGCTGATATTGAGGACAGATTCAGTCTTTTCGATCCATTTAATCAGCCCGTTTGGCCCTTCAGTGCCCTTGAAGTCAATCGGTTTACAGGCCATAAAGTTTTTGATCGAATATTCCCTTCGAGGGGGATTAGGGTTGTTATTGTCATTGCTTGGGTTCGGTGGGGGATTATTTGCATTGGTAGGGGTATTTGTATTAGATGGGGGATTGTTATTTGTAACTGTTTCATTGTTGGTTGGGGGAGCATTATTGTTTTGTTGTTGGTTTGTTTGCATATTTGCGTTTACACCAGCAGTTACTTGTGTTACAATAAGCGGAATTACTGCCTGCATTTGCCGAGCAATCATCTCGGCTATTTCTGCCTTAGTCATAGGGTTTGTGTAACACCCCGTAACCACAGCGGAAACGTAAACGAGATGCAACAGACACATCTGATATCAACAGCATTGCTTATAAAGAAAATACCACTACATTAATTTATATCATATTACATTGTTGCTAGTTTCGTTACTGTCTAGGTGTTACACACAAGTTTTACCGATAAGACATTAATATATTCATTACAAAATATAGATCAGCAAGCTTCCAACAAGTAGCACAGATCATTAAGCACATATCTATCATTCCAACTTGGGCATACCTAGAAAACGTGTAAAGAAAACGGGTCAACTACAAATAGTTGGTGAGTTTCACTAATTTAAATAAACACTGACAGATCATTTTAATAATCATTTATTAACAATGTAATTATGCGGGGAACTATGTTTTCCCCAGAACATTTCCATTAATCTTCTGGGAACTATGTTACCCCAGAACAATTATAACCTCTGGGAACTATGTTACCCCAGAACAATAATAACCTCCGGGAACTATGTTACCCCAGAACAATAATAATAACCTCTGGGAACTATGTTACCCCAGAACAATAATAATCTCCGGGAACTATGTTACCCCAGAACAATAATAACCTCTGGGAACTATGTTACCCCAGAACAATAATAACCTCCGGGAACTATGTTACCCCAGAACAATAATAATAACCTCCGGGAACTATGTTACCCCAGAACAATAATAATAACCTCTGGGAACTATGTTACCCCAGAACAATAATAATCTCCGGGAACTATGTTACCCCAGAACAATCCCACACGATAAACAATTTATATATTCTATGCATCAAACCATATATATATTTAAATATACAAGTGTTTCCATACGATCGGTATGTACTTAAATACTGTAATAAAGACATGCTTTCCGCCCCGGGAAAATATTTAAAACAGTTCAGTAAAAGGGGCTCGTGAAAACTCACCTTTCTGTGAGTCGGGACGTGATACAATGAACTGCTATAAGCCTGGATCTGTAATATGATATCTAGTCGTTACTATATAATTCCCATAAATTAAATCCGTGTCAATCGGTACATCTGGGGACATTGTTAACCCAGTACTGTACTCTATCCGGGGACAATGTTAACCCCGTGACACTCCTAAGGACTCAGATTGTGCCATTACTTAGAGTCTGACGGTCAAAATTGTCATTTTTATGTTTTCCTTGATTTGTGTGCCTAGCACGGTTATCCGTTTTTAGTTTCAAAAATGAGTTTGTTCACACCCGACCCAAAAATGGTGTTTGACTGTTATTTTAGTTAAAGTGATGAAATTAGAGCTCGGTTTGGACACCCCGTTTGGCCGCGGGGCCCGTTTCCGTCATTTAGGTGCCGGAAACAGTAAAATCGGGTAAAATTTCCCAAATCATCCGAATTATTTTCGGATGATTTACTTTTATTTAATTTACTTAGTATTATGAAAATGGTCCATTTTTAGGTTTTTATATACCAGTCAGCTCGCTTTATGCGAGTTTTGCCGGTTTACACGTTTTAAGCTTTAAAAATTTGTTTTTATGTTCTTTTTAGCACAAATAATTACCCGTTTAGTCTCGGGTCTTGAAATTTTGGACAAATCACTTTTGACAGTGGGGAATTATATAAAAATATTTCCAGAATTAATTTTTATATTTAAAATTTATTTATCTATTTTTAAACACCATTTAAACACTAAATATGTCGTAAATACCAAACAACCTTAGAAAAATCCCAAATTTTTCTGGGACGATCCCTGCCATCCTCATAACTCCCTGGAATTTTTCCAGAACCCAAAACTCATTTTTCAAGCCGTTTTCACAAAAACCGAGCTAGAAAGCCCTAGAACTCGTTTTACCGAAAAGCCCCCTTAGACTTTTCCAACTGAGCTCAAATTTTGTGTGTGACTTTTATATGTTATAAAAAGCTTATCTGGAATTTTCCAGAATTTTTCATGATATTTAACTATTTTTCACCATTTTTGGCCAAAACCGAGCATTAAATTCACCAAATATTCATCCTTTATCCAAAAATTACCAAAATTTCACAGAACTCATATTTTCACGTATTTAACACCTCTGTAAAATTTCATGACCTAACTCTAAACCGTTCACAATCTGTCCAAAAATCCATAACCGAACATAAACCAAATATACCTTTTGTTTTCCGCCACTACAAGCTACACACTCGTCTTTCTGCCTTATCTACCACTAAATACAGAACCTTATGAGTTTAGTATTTGGTTTACTAGAAATTTCAGTTTAGACCCGAGGTCCGCTGCCTTCACACGTCCTAGTTTATTGGGATGTGTTTACATATGAATAAAGATCTTGAGCTAGTTCCACCACCTAAGACCACTTGTATCTTGTAGATGTTTGAAATTGAAGATTTGATAGGCTAATCGGTTGTGTGAGCTACGGTTTAGAGAGGGCATGAGGAAGTGGGTTTGGGGTTTTATACGGGTTGAGAGAGAGACAGAGAGAGAGAGAGAGCCGAGAATTTGAGAGGGAGTGAAAGAGGGTTGTGTAGGTGGTTTGATTGTTGTGATCTTATCTTCATGTTAGAGGCTTGTAATATTGGAATACAAGTATATGGATGACATATTATAATAATCCTATCTATTTAAATAGGTTGTATGTTACAAGATTTGTAAACCAAAGGAGACAAGAATGATGCCGTGAATCAAGAAAAAGAGAGAAAAGATGTGAGTTGGTGGATATTGGATAAAAATGAAAAGCCTGTGTGGGTTTTAGATATATATGCATACATGATTCTGTATTGAAAGTGTTTCTTGGTCCATTGCTTTCGATCACTAAAGTATTATAATAAAACATGAGTTTCTAACATGTGTGTTGTAAACAAAAGTCAAGGAGAGGAGTGAGTTTGAATATGTTGTTGTCCCAATGGAGAAAGAAATCAAGGAATGAGATATGATGTGACTATATGCTATTATTATTTCTTACACTTAAGAGTGCTTGGTGAAATAAATCATGACACAATGATCTTCTAAATCCATAAATAAGATCTTGAGATATAAGCCACGTTTTTAAGGACATATTAAATAGAGGTACACATGAATGTGAATGTGTGTAGACATATAACTAATAAAGAGGTGTTGAGTGTGGAGTAAGTCAATATCTCAAGTGTGGAATTAAAGTTTGTAGTAAATCTTTACCCATTTAAAAAGTAACTGAAATTCAAATTTAATAACCTTAACTAAATAGACGTGTATGTTGAATAAAAGTCTTGTTTCTAAAAATCAAATTAAGTACTTCAAATATAGAATGGAAGAGTTATAGAGTTTTCTCTTTAAAATTATCAAATCAAAGAAAAGTTGGAAGTGGAGTAAAATCTTGAACAAAGTTATAATATGATGGGGATAATGGTCGATGTGTTTGGACGTACGTCACAGGTTGGTTGGTGAAATTGTGTAGATTAGATGGTGGTATGGGGTTATGATGATCTCTTGGATCAAAAGGCCACCTACTTGAAGATTTAGTCCACTTTATGTCATGCATTCATTATTATTATTTATTATTATTATTATAGTAATTCAGTTTCAATATAGGGTCTGTTTATTCATTGGTATGAATTTAGATTTAATGTAGATATTTAGGAATAAAACTAGGTGACTAGCTAATGTTATACGGAGATTAGACGTAAATTATAACACGAAATTTTTGCATGTTTACGTTACGGTTGTATAACATGACGTGAAATTTTAAAATAAATAGTAAAGCTCACAATTCTTTTTTTTTTTGTTGTCGTCGTTAGGGTGTTATAAAAAAATGTAAAATATAATCATATAACATAAACCCAAACCTCATGGTCCATTAAATATATGTTCCAAGCCGTTTCAATATGTTCACCAACGTTTGTATCGTTCAGATTAGTCTAAAAGTTCTAGTAAAAATAACTTACATATATACAGTGAATTGTGCATGTGCGGCTTATGCTAGGTACGTTGAGATTAAACTTAACAAATTTCAAATAGAAGGAATTAACGTACCGAAATCATGATTAGTTATTGTACGGAAAATGACTTAATTTACGGAGTTTCACATTCTCCCCATGTTATTAGAATTTCGTCCCGAAATTCAGTTGAGGTTAAGTCCTTTAAACGAGTTATGAGGATGAACTTGGAAGGAATGGGTCATTGGGTTGGGGTGGAGAGATTTATTTTCCTATAAAGAATGAATTGCGCAAACTTTTATGATCGAATATGTGCTGCAAACTCGACCCATCTTCGTTGCCTCATATTCAGTTCTTTCTGATCGAATATGTGCTGCAAACTTTTATGATCGGTGAAGATGGTGCACTTAGTACCGTAGAGATAATGTCTCCAGATTTTAAGTGTGAAGATAACCGCTCCCAGTTCTAAGTCGTGAGCAGTGTAATTTTCTCGTGTACTTTTAACTGTCGGGAAGCATAGGCTATAATCTTATTATTCTGCATCAACACGCATCCTAACCCTCTACGCAATGCGTCACAATACGCGACAAAACCATCGTCTCCATCGGGGAGACTTAAAATCGGCGCTTGGCACAATTTTTGCTTTAACGTTTGAAACGCCGTTTTCTGCTCTTCTCCCCATTCATACTTTCGATCCTTTTGAGTCAGGAAAGTTAAAGGTTGGGCGATGCTGGAAAAGTTCTCTATAAATCGACGATAATATCCAGCTAAGCCTAAGAATTGGCGGATTTCCTTTGGCGATTTAGGCGCTTGCCAATTCTTAATTGCTTCAACCTTACTCGGATCCACGTGTATTCCTTGATGGTTTACAACGTGACCGAGGAATTGCACTTCTTGTAACCAGAAGTTACACTTGGAGAATTTTGCATACAACTTCTCCTGATTCAGAAGCTCTAAAATTATTCTTAAGTGTCGCTCGTGCTCTTCTTTACTTTTCGAGTAGATCAAAATATCGTCAATAAACACGATGACGAATTTGTCGAGGTAGGGTTTACAGGCTCGATTCATGAGGTCCATGAACACTGCCGGCGCATTTGCTAGCCCGAACGGCATAAATAAGAATTCATAATGGCCGTAACGAGTCCGAAACGCTGTTGTTGCAACGTCCTCCTCTTGGATTTTTCATTTGGTGATAACTATATCTAAGATCAATTTTCTAAAAATCAATCGCCCCTTGCAGTTGGTTAAACAGATCATTTACTTCGAAGATGTGAATACCTATTCTTGATCGTCACTTTATTCAATTCTCCCTAATCAATACATATCCTAACACTTCCGTCCTTCATTTCCCAAATAACACTGGTGCACCCCATGGTGACTAACTAGGTCGTATAAAACCTTATCCAATAATTCTTGCAATTGATTGGATAATTCATGCATCTCGGACGGTGCAAGTCGGTAGGGTGCTTTAGCAACAGGGCCAGCTTGAGGTATTAAATCGATTCTGAATTCGACCTGTCGGGTTGGCGGTAATCCAGGAAGTTCTTCTGGGAAAACTTGTGGAAATTCACGTACCACCGGGATATCTTCTATATGTTTTCTTTTAAATCGTACACTTTTCTCTGTATCTAATCGCTTCATCGTCCGAAAGAGAGCTTCTAATCATCTTCTTTTCATATTTGATTTCAGCTTCATGTTGAGTTAGCCAATCCATGTTAACTATTACGTCAAAACTTCTTAACTTTACTGGTCGTAGGTCAATAAGGAAAGGTTAATCATTCAGAATAATAGGACAATTCCGAACAATTTAGTTAAACATCAGGGATTTACCGTTAGCGATTCTACAGTATAGGGTTTTATAGTTTCACTAATCGGTAACTTTCCAAATAGTAGGAGGTTAACAGGAACTAACTTCTATCGGCGACCGTAAAAATATCACTGAAGCCTATTGATTTAAAACTACAACATACTTTATACCACCTTTGGATCATGACGTGCTTTATTCGAATTACTCATAAAAGCATGACTCCTTGCTTGATCAGAGGTTGATGCTTGTCATGAGGTTCGTCTTCCAACGACACCTTGGTTCAACTTTGGGCAATTTCTCTTGTTACGTTCTGTACTGCCACATTCATAGCAAGTACAACTGTTTGGCATAATTTGATTTCTTTGGATGGATTGTTATTGAAGTTGTTGGGTTCAGAGTGGTTGTACACGAATGGGTTGGGGTTGCCGGTTCACATGGCTTCAATTGGTTCTACAATTGGGGCATTATGTCCATCTTTACCACACCTGTGGCCTACTATCACTCGACATTCTTCTTCCTGCCGATAACCATATATTCCACATTTAGGGAAGGACCCTTCATGCGGTTCATGTTTTCACACCAGAACTAGTCTTAGTATAATTCTGGGTTGTAGGACATACCTACTTATTCAAAAGCCCATCTTGCCCTATACCTTTATCATTTCTCTTCTTTAACACTCGACGTCTCACCTAACGTCCTTCTAGTCCGCTTCCCATAGAGTCAAATATATCAATGCTGGCTTGTGACACAACCCTTCCGAAGGTTGTATATTTTACAGGATTGACTATACTCCTTATTGATGGAGTTAGTCCCCGATATAGCGCTCACTTCGCTTAGTTTCAGGAGTAATTAGTCATGTTACCAGACATGACAATTCCTTCAAACGATTAGCGTGTTCTAAGTGATCAGCACACAACATTTCTATCTTCCATAGCTCAGTTTCCAATCTCTGAACTTAATTACTCGAATAAAAGTGCTCTAGCCCAAGAATTTTAAATTCCGACCATAACATCTGAGTAATAATTTTCTAACTATAATTTTGTATCATCGTGTTCCATCACGATACAACATAATCTACCAACATATCTGTAGCGCATTTCACTACACAATGTTCTAGACTCTTGCCAATATCCTTAACCATTTCGATCCTTTCTATCCACTCGCTAATCTATTCCTCCCTTTACCATCAGTAAACTATTAATAATTTCCTTAACACAACCAACAAACATAGCCTTCATACCGGATCTAATTCATTACGACTACTATTTATGTTTAGTTTATAACTAATACTTGTAGTCATAATAGTATTCGGTGGGACATTATCACTCTTAGTAATAACACTAAGAATTGAAATATTCATATTCATGTGATTGCTCGATCTATAATTCTGCGATCACATTTGCATCAACACTAGCAGTGATCTGTGATACGACATTCGGTATCATCATCTGCTATCTTTGAGCAATCAACTGAATCATATGAATCTCCATCATTGGAGTTACTCTTTTTATGTCATTCTGCCGTACCCATCCCGTACGCAGTAATCAATACTAATCTCACCGTATAACTCGTTACCAGCTCAATCATAACAGCAGGTACACATACACACCAAATATTATCATACATATTACACATACCAGTATCTAGTATATATGTCCCACAAATATAATAACATATGGACTTAACCTGACGTCGGTTAACGTTTAAATATGTTTCATAACCCTTGTCACCAACTGACATATCGATCTTTCTCAACAAAGATTAATGTTTAATACGCTTGATTTCAATATCCTTCTGCATATCAGCATAACCGATACATGCTCACCGTGAGCACCAAACGATTACGTACCACGGAGTTATAATATCCGTGTCTATTTGTATATCCGGCATACTCGGTATACCACCTACGAACGAACAACCAACTATGCTATAATGATTCCAACACCTCTTTGTGTATGGGTAATCATTCTATTCGAGTATACATGGGTATAGGCATCTAACGGATGTAAGGATAACATAGGGAGTTGCAAGGTTCAACGTAATCGCGCAACCCATGTTGCCTTCAAATATTATCAATTACTATTATGGGAAACTCTATCACTTGCTCAGTCAATGTCCTCAGGCGTTCTAGGTTCGCTACAATCGGTAATTCTCGATCTGGAGGTGGTATGTCTCATAGGTTTGAGAGTGAGAAATACATATATATATTTCTATATATATTATTTTTATCTGCTCATTTATTATCAAATTTATTATTATTATTATTATTATTTTATTTTATTTATTTATTTATTTATTTATTTTTACCCTAATGGAATAGGAATGGGTTCAGGTACAGATCCGTCCGTACGTGAGGGTCGGCGGTTCGGGTGAACATAAGGGTTATTAGGATATACGGTACCGGTGTTGGTAGAGTAAGGGATTTATCAATTTTGGGTGAGAGTGACGGTTACTAGATATTTCTGGTTAATATCAAACGGGAGATCTAACTTGGAACTATCATAACTATGGCCTGATAAGTCAGACTTATCATCAACCGATGCTCTAGAAATTTCAGCATCCTCGGTACTTTTATTATTTCATCCCCCGGTTCCTTATCCGGGTCTTATTTCTCAATACATGTACCCACAAGATATGTACATACATATATATACACATTAGCACGCATAAATAATATTATATACTTTACACATATGTTGCCATTTTTACCTATTAATGTACCCAGTGACTTTCCCTGAATTCTCTCGTGCAGACAAGTCTGTTATTATGTTCCGGACCATAATAACTCACTTGTCCGACCGAGTTCATCCCGATACTCGTCACCATATATTATTAGTTGATATTCAGATCCTATAATACTTAAGCTACTGGTTATATTTTAGGTATCTTTTAAAGACATCCTAAATCTTTATAACCAATGGCTCTGATACCAACTTCTGTAACACCCCGTAACCACAGCGGAAACGTAAACGAGATGCAACAGACACATCTGATATCAACAGCATTGCTTATAAAGAAAATACCACTACATTAATTTATATCATATTACATTGTTGCTAGTTTCGTTACTGTCTAGGTGTTACACACAAGTTTTACCGATAAGACATTAATATATTCATTACAAAATATAGATCAGCAAGCTTCCAACAAGTAGCACAGATCATTAAGCACATATCAATCATTCCAACTTGGGCATACCTAGAAAACGTGTAAAGAAAACGGGTCAACTACAAATAGTTGGTGAGTTTCACTAATTTAAATAAACACTGACAGATCATTTTAATAATCATTTATTAACAAAGTAATTATGCGGGGAACTATGTTTTCCCCAGAACATTTCCATTAATCTTCTGGGAACTATGTTACCCCAGAACAATTATAACCTCTGGGAACTATGTTACCCCAGAACAATAATAACCTCCGGGAACTATGTTACCCCAGAACAATAATAATAACCTCTGGGAACTATGTTACCCCAGAACAATAATAACCTCTGGGAACTATGTTACCCCAGAACAATAATAACCTCCGGGAACTATGTTACCCCAGAACAATAATAATAACCTCCGGGAACTATGTTACCCCAGAACAATAATAATAACCTCTGGGAACTATGTTACCCCAGAACAATAATAATCTCCGGGAACTATGTTACCCCAGAACAATCCCACACGATAAACAATTTATATATTCTATGCATCAAACCATATATATATTTAAATATACAAGTGTTTCCATACGATCGGTATGTACTTAAATACTGTAATAAAGACATGCTTTCCGCCCCGGGAAAATATTTAAAACAGTTCAGTAAAAGGGGCTCGTGAAAACTCACCTTTCTGTGAGTCGGGACGTGATACAATGAACTGCTATAAGCCTGGATCTGTAATATGATATCTAGTCGTTACTATATAATTCCCATAAATTAAATCCGTGTCAATCGGTACATCTGGGGACATTGTTAACCCAGTACTGTACTCTATCCGGGGACAATGTTAACCCCGTGACACTCCTAAGGACTCAGATTGTGCCATTACTTAGAGTCTGACGGTCAAAATTGTCATTTTTATGTTTTCCTTGATTTGTGTGCCTAGCACGGTTATCCGTTTTTAGTTTCAAAAATGAGTTTGTTCACACCCGACCCAAAAATGGTGTTTGACTGTTATTTTAGTTAAAGTGATGAAATTAGAGCTCGGTTTGGACACCCCGTTTGTCCACGGGGCCCGTTTCCGTCATTTAGGTGCCGGAAACAGTAAAATCGGGTAAAATTTCCCAAATCATCCGAATTATTTTCGGATGATTTACTTTTATTTAATTTACTTAGTATTATGAAAATGGTCCATTTTTAGGTTTTTATATACCAGTCAGCTCGCTTTATGCGAGTTTTGCCGGTTTACACGTTTTAAGCTTTAAAAATTTGTTTTTATGTTCTTTTTAGCACAAATAATTACCCGTTTAGTCTCGGGTCTTGAAATTTTGCACAAATCACTTTTTGACAGTGGGGAATTATATAAAAATATTTCCAGAATTAATTTTTATATTTAAAATTTATTTATCTATTTTTAAACACCATTTAAACACTAAATATGTCGTAAATACCAAACAACCTTAGAAAAATCCCAAATTTTTCTGGGACGATCCCTGCCATCCTCATAACTCCCTGGAATTTTTCCAGAACCCAAAACTCATTTTTCAAGCCGTTTTCACAAAAACCGAGCTAGAAAGCCCTAGAACTCGTTTTACCGAAAAGCCCCCTTAGACTTTTCCAACTGAGCTCAAATTTTGTGTGTGACTTTTATATGTTATAAAAAGCTTATCTGGAATTTTCCAGAATTTTTCATGATATTTAACTATTTTTCACCATTTTTGGCCAAAACCGAGCATTAAATTCACCAAATATTCATCCTTTATCCAAAAATTACCAAAATTTCACAGAACTCATATTTTCACGTATTTAACACCTCTGTAAAATTTCATGACCTAACTCTAAACCGTTCACAATCTGTCCAAAAATCCATAACCGAACATAAACCAAATATACCTTTTGTTTTCCGCCACTACAAGCTACACACTCGTCTTTCCGCCTTATCTACCACTATATACAGAACCTTATGAGTTTAGTATTTGGTTTACTAGAAATTTCAGTTTAGACCCGAGGTCCGCTGCCTTCACACGTCCTAGTTTATTGGGATGTGTTTACATATGAATAAAGATCTTGAGCTAGTTCCACCACCTAAGACCACTTGTATCTTGTAGATGTTTGAAATTGAAGATTTGATAGGCTAATCGGTTGTGTGAGCTACGGTTTAGAGAGGGCATGAGGAAGTGGGTTTGGGGTTTTATACGGGTTGAGAGAGAGACAGAGAGAGAGAGAGAGCCGAGAATTTGAGAGGGAGTGAAAGAGGGTTGTGTAGGTGGTTTGATTGTTGTGATCTTATCTTCATGTTAGAGGCTTGTAATATTGGAATACAAGTATATGGATGACATATTATAATAATCCTATCTATTTAAATAGGTTGTATGTTACAAGATTTGTAAACCAAAGGAGACAAGAATGATGTCGTGAATCAAGAAAAAGAGAGAAAAGATGTGAGTTGGTGGATATTGGATAAAAATGAAAAGCCTGTGTGGGTTTTAGATATATATGCATACATGATTCTGTATTGAAAGTGTTTCTTGGTCCATTGCTTTCGATCACTAAAGTATTATAATAAAACATGAGTTTCTAACATGTGTGTTGTAAACAAAAGTCAAGGAGAGGAGTGAGTTTGAATATGTTGTTGTCCCAATGGAGAAATGTCGGACCGGTGCGGGACACGGTTTCCCAACGATTCACGGGGCAACGTGTTAGAGTGCGGAATCCTCTAACACGGCGATTCGGTGGTGATCAACAACGCACGGTTACGATTCCTAAGACGGTTTGACACCTAGGGACGGAGGAAAAGGCCGACACGACGAAGATTGGCAGAGAGGTTTTTCGGCAGTAGCAGGTTCGTGACTGTGTGTAATGTGTGCTCTCACTCGTGAAATTTCCTAAGTTTCGCTTATATATCGAATACTGATTCGATCGAATGAGTATCTCATTCGATCGAATGAGTCCTGGTTCGATCGAATCAGTCACTGATTCGATCGAATCAGTTTCTTTTGACATTTTCAGTCCGTTAACTTGGTTTCACGATCGTTATTTTCATATCGAACCATCCTGATAGAACTGGGGACATATACATGACATTTCATGTCCTAACAAACTCCCCCTTGGAGCCAGTTCTATTTACTTATAATCAATCGAGTTCTCTTGCTCGATCGTAACTCCCCCTTGGAGTTATCTCACTCTCTATTTTCTCAAAGCTAGTGGTGCGCACGTTGCATCCACGAACTCCTTTCTTCATGAAGTTCTCTCAAGATCAAATGGTTCAGTCAGTCAGACTTACCATAGGTTCCGCATATCCTGAGAAGCTGTCAATTGGAATTTTAGATAAACATTTAAGCACAATCTATCCCAATGTTCCAAAACAAATTACATTCAACTCAAGAACAATTACAATCAGAAGATTAAACCTTGAATTACAACAAGAAACAAAATAAACATGACAATTAAGCTTCAGTTTCTTGTGCATACTTCTTCTGTTGCTCTTTCCAGTTTGATCCTGCATGTATGTCATAGGCAAAGCAAATCCTAATGACATTTCTATACGTTAATGCTTGCTCTCTGTCTTCGGGGGCATAAAGAATCTCTGTCTTGTATAGCGTATAGACATCCTCCCGTGACAAGTTTGTGAGCCACATAGGATCAAAAATGCGAATTGTGCTCCAATTTCCATTGTCGTTGAGCACGATAACTGCTTCATGCAGTCTTCCATCATAGTACCAATGCCTGAATGCTTTGTAGAAGTCCTGCTTCATCTTTCTTAGAGGAATCTTCTTCATCGTGAGTGGTGGCATGTACTTCAAGATAATCTTTGGCCTGTTGGTGATCGGATCGATCTCCTTTTTACTTGTATATCTCTTTGGCCTCTGTGGAGTGATCATCTTCCATTTTGAGTTGTATTCCTTTCGCAATACACTTTGATAGTACGTGGCAAATGGAGATGAACTGGCGTAAAGCATATCAAGATAGTTCAGACGGTTTAGATCATAAGTAGGAAGAGTCTTCAAGTCAGTGATACGTTGAAAGTACTCAACCCCTTTTTCTCTCTTGATAGCAATGAAATTAAGATCCTTCAGACACGCCCAAGCAATAATCTCTCCTGAAGTTCTACGACCCTTCATCTTATAAGACGTTGTGTGAGGAATGGTCGGCTTTGCTTGTCGTCTGGACCTTATCTTCTGAAGAATAGCGTTGAAAGCTTTCTTGCATTCTTCTGTTTTCTCAACGAATTCGGCTTGATCTGCTTCAGAAGGCTGTTTCATTGTGTTTGACCTTTCGTCAGCCTTCTTCTGTATTTCCTCCTCTGTTACATTTTGGAAGAAACTTGCAGAGTTAGGAAGATTGTCAGTTTGAGACGTGTAGTATTCTGGATATTCTTCCTGTGTCAAGTCTTCCATTTCAACTTCATCAAATTGAGAGGGATCAGCGGCCGTAGATGATGTTGAGTCAGGTGTAGCAGCCGAAGAAGATGTTTGTTCTGTTGAAGGCAAAGCCAGATACTTGCCTGTTTCTTCATTGTATAGCTCAAACATTTGTTCCAGTTCTTCTTCTGTGAAATTGTGTGAAATTTCACCTTCTTCCAAGTCTCCACTTGCGAAGTTTTGCTGCTCACCTGGATTGTCCAGTAAAAACGTGAAATATTCCGCTGCTGTTTTTGATTGCAGCGGTTGGACATTAAACGGATCAGCATCACCTGTTTGATTAAAAACCACAATGTAACACAAATTTTAAATAAACATATGTAATATCATAAACATGAAATACAATACCATTACATATGAAACTAAATTTACACACAAATCATTAATTAAAAAGATTTAACATTTAAGTCCTCACTACATTCACTCAAAATACTCTTAAATACCTTCACCTCCATCATCAGAAGAGTCCAGTTCGTCTGTGTCCACATCGACATTGGTTGGACCTTCCAGACGAAGAACATCTCCTTTCAGCTCGGTGATCTTTGCTTCAAGGCTTAGATTTGACTCTTTCAGCTCGTTGATCGAAGATCCTTGTTCAGCGACAGTAGCATTTAGCTGACTGTTTTCAAGCCTGAGCATTTCGTTCTCAGCTTGAAGTTTAGCAATCTGCTCATCTCTGAGTCGATTCTGTTCTTCTTGCTCTGTCTTGAACAATAACATTTTCATCATAGCCTTGTGAAGATCAGCAATTTCAGATGCAACCTTTTGAGGTATAGCCATTTCCGGTTGAGGTTGAGGAGTAGGTTGTGGTGCTGACTGCGGTGTTGGTGGCTGTGCTGGTTGAGCAGGAGGGGCAGCAGAAGTCCCAACTGAAGGACGTGGTTGATCGGAAAATAAACTCCGATACTTTCTTGTAACCTTCTTCTTCTGCCTCTTTGCAGGCCTTTCTTCACTCGCATCTACCTCAGCCGGTTGTTTCTCGGCTCTAACTTCTTCACCTGCCTCCAGATCCTCAACATTTAAATACCAATCAGCCTGTTTTTCAGCTTCTGTCCTTGTGTCTTCCGTGACCGCCACCTCCTCAGTGTCAGAATCGTCGCTGGATTCCTGATACGGTAAATTCTCGACGTCTGAATCACTGGCAGCATTTCTCCACTTCCTCTTCGGAGGGGCCCTGTAGGACGGATTGACAATATGCCCGAAGCATCGTTTGAGTGGTGGCCTGGTGGGACGTTCTTTGTAGGATTTGAGACGGTTGAGAGTCTCATTCTTCATGTGGTCCAGTTTCACCACATCACCTTCATTTTCTTTCAGTAGACCCGGTGCTTGAGTATCAACTATCATCTGAACGAACCTCGGGTACTGAAGAAACTTCTCGCTCTTCCCTTGTTTCAACGTGATGTTTTCCACCATATGACCAAACGTCATTTGAGAGAAGTTGTAGGGGCGGTTCATCACCAGAGCAGCTACGGTGAACTGCATGCTTTCCCTCAGCTTGTCAAAGCTAGTTCGTTGAGGCCCCAAGCAATGCATCACCACGTGTGCCAGATACTTGAATTCGGGGCACAAGTTGGCTTTGTGAAGCAGACCGGCATTGAGATCGCCGTCATACTTCATTCTTGCAAAACATCCTCTAGTTGCCGCAGGATGTAAGGATGTAGGATCTGATTCTAAGTCTTCAAAACCGCAGACTTCTCGGATTACCTGGGCAGATACTACGATGGCATGCCCTCTGACCGTGGAGCGAATAACCGACGGCACGACTGTTTTGTCGTGCGTGGCATTCCTCCAGAACTCTTGTTGAATTGACATTATAGGTTCAACGATCCTCGAGATAGGTCCAGAAATCCTCGACCTCTTCAGAAATTTGATAATTGTTGCAAAATCCTTCCCGTGGCTAGACTTTTCGTCCAGGAAAGCCACGATATTGTGCTTGATAGACGTTTTGAATGGAGCAACCACTTCTGCAACTTCAGCCATTGAATCTGTAAACTTAAACGTGTTAGAACGAACATATATCGAAACGACTGAATGCGTTTAAAATTTTCAAATTTTCTGGACTAGTTCGATCGAACGAGCAACACATTCGATCGGGTGAGCTATTCATTCGATCGAATGAGATCTGGTTCGATAACAGACAATCGAATGAGATAGATCTTATCATTTACTTCTGATTCGATCGAACTACTAATCGAATAAGTCACATTCGATCGAATAAGAAACTCGTTCGATCGAATAGACTGATTCGACTCATTCAAGCAGAAACCCGGAAATGAAGAACACCCGAACCAAAACGACCAAAAACCCGATCAAAACACGGTTAAAAACAAGTAAAACTTACATTTTTGTAATCTACGTGAAAAACTGGATAAAATGATCGGATCAAAAAGAGGGTTTGAGAAAAACAAATTTGAGAGAGAATCCGTAATATTTTTCCGAATAATTCTGTCCGATCGAATAAGTTTGAATATTTATACTGTTTTTGGACTTATTCGATCGAATGGACTTGTTCGTTTGGATCATTCGATCGAATGAGATTCTATTCGATCGAATGAGTCTCTTCACAACTGTTCGCATTCTCTCACACACTGATTCGTTTGGATCATTCGATCGAATGAGATTCTATTCGATCGAATGAGTCTCTTCACAACTGTTCGCATTCTCTCACACACTGATTCGTTTGGATCATTCGATCGAATGAGATTCTATTCGATCGAATGAGTCTCTTCACAACTGTTCGCATTCTCTCACACACTGATTCGATCGAATCAGTTCATTCGATCGAGTTATTCATTCGAATAGCAACCTATTCGATCGAATGAGGGAAAACATTTGAAAAATAAATTTTATAAATTTCTCATTTCCCGTCCATCGATCGTGATGCCTTTGAACCTGCACGAAAACATAAACTTTTGACACTTGGTTAGTTTTCTTAGACATTTTCCAATCCTGAGAGCTTCGTTCCTACAGAACATATAGATCATAATACATTAGTAACAAATGGAAAAATATCAGGCTCAAACATCTTTGGGTTTTCTTGTCACTTCATTCTTTCTTTCATGCACAGCCTGTTGCACAGATGAACATTTAGCAACCTGCATGAAGTTTTCTTTCATTCCTACACACTGGATAAACATTTAGTAGGAACAGACAGGGATCAGACTACCTGTCACGATGATTTCTCATCGATTCTCAAACAAACAGAAATAGATAAAATGAAAAATAAATAGAAATAAAATCTTTTTGGTTTTTATCAAAATATTTACAGGGTGGGACAGGGATCAGACTACCTGTCACGATGATTTCTCATCAACATTAAAGCAGAATAAGATTAAGAATAAAAATCTTTTTTTTTTTTTTTTTTTTTTTTTTTTTTTTTTTTTTTTATAATATTCAAACTGAAATAAACAACTGTACAAAAATTTAAAACACATTATTTTTGGTTGAGAAGGATCTATAATAAGAAATCATACAGACGTATATGACTATCTACTGAGACTTTTCGAGATTTTTCAAATTTTTTTTTTTTTTTTTTTTTTTTTTTTTTTTTTTAACAGAATATACGAAGTTAAACAAGACATAATGAATATTCTTTTTGTGAGAAAGATCCGAACAGGAATCATACTAATTACGTGACTGTCACACAGATCCGTGTTTAGCTGTATTATGACATAAAGAAACAGGTTGTGAGCATGTAAATAACTTAAAATGGTTTTCATCGTTTCTGTGATACGAGTTAGGTTCAATTATGTCTCAAAATTCAAGTGGGTAACAACTCAGAGATTATGATGCCTCCTATCTATTCTCAAAGCGTATTTGGCTTTCCCCAAGTCACCCCGAATTGACCTTGATCCATAGTGTCTGATTAAGGTTGTAAGTGTCTTCATCTGCTTCCCGTTTTCTTTCTTACTCCATGATTGAGAAGTCTTGACATTGTTAACTCTAGAATGTTTCAATCACTCATAAGGTAAATTTTTTTTTTTTTTTTTTTTTTTTTTTTTTTTTTTTTTTTTTTTTTTTTTTTACATAGACTTCAGAGTAGTAAACAATTGCAAGTCCCGAATCTGGATCACTGCAGTTTCTTCACACACTATCTTTACGGGAATCAGAACACTTATGGGCTCGTGTATGACTGGGTAATCGCTTTTCTGCCTATCATTCGGAAAGATATATATGAAGACATACAAAACTCTTAAGGAGTTTCCACGCAAAATCGAGTAGATTTAGTTTGTATCACATCTACTTTTACGCACCATAAAAAGCTACCATGACACACAATGACCGTTCTAAAGCCTTTTAAGCCTAATAACTTCACTAGTTAAGCACACAGAATCAGTGTATCTATCATTTTCCAAGGTTGGATCAATTTCTCATTTTCTGAATATATATGAATGTCTTTTAAAAAATATAACGTTTAAATTATTTCGCCCCGATCAAGTCAAAGTCTTCAGGTAAACGGCTATCCTGAAGATCCAATGGATCAACTGGACCGACCACATACGAGTATGTGTCCTTCTAACTAAGTATAACCGACTATTTTTCAGCGAAAGAATAAAAACCCATCAAAACCCGCCCCGATCACTTTCAGTCATCTGGTTAATGGCTATCCTCATAATCTACTAGTAGAAGTAAGGACCAAAACACATCCGAAAATGTGTCCATCAAACTGAGGTAATCGACATAATTTTAAGCGATAGTGATGTATAAAAATTTAATATAAGAAAAATGAAAATAAGCTGTACAGAAATAGCAAATCTTTTTGATGTCTCAGTATGATAGCGTCTGTGTACTATCACTTTTCTTGTAACAAGATCAACTTCTCAAAATTTTGAAAATTTTTTTGGTTTTTGTATTTTATATTGTTTTTGGTTTTTCTTGAAACCTTTCTCCCCCTAGAATTTATAAAAAACAAAATCTTTTTGGATTTTTTCAAATTTTTAAGAAAAGAAAAAAAGGAAAACAATTTAAATGATATCTTCAGGAACATCATCTGATATACGTTTAACGCCGTTGATCTCTAGTAAATATAAAAACCGTGGTTTATCAAATGCTTTAGTGAAGAAATCAGCGCGTTGTTCCTGAGTGGGGATTTTTATCACATCGATTAACTTCTTTTCGTAGCAGTCACGAAGGAAGTGATATCGAATTTCGATGTGCTTCGTTTTGCTAAAATGGACCGGATTTTTGGTAATTGAAATTGCAGCAGAATTATCAATATATATGGGAGTAGTAGAACATTCAATACCGTAGTCACGCATTTGTTGCTGAATCCAAATAACTTGAGAACAGCAACTGGCAGCCGCAATATATTCCGCCTCAGCTGTTGAAGTGGAGACTGACGTCTGCTTTTTGCATTGCCACGTTACTAAACGACTTCCAAAGAACTGACATCCTGCTGTTGTTGATTTGTAATCGAGTTTACAACCACCATAATCCGAATCACTATACGCATGAAGATCGAAGTTGTCATCATAAGGATACCAAAGACCCCAATCTGGAGTACCCTTCAGATAACGCAAAATTCTTTTGACTGCAATCAGATGGGAGACCTTCGGCTTTGACTGGTAACGTGCACAGAGACACGTAGCAAACATTATGTCTGGCCGGGAAGCAGTCAGGTACATTAGAGATCCGATGATCCCTCTATAGTGAGTTGGATTGATCAATTCACCCTTCTCGTCAGGATTAATCCCGTGATTAACCTCTAAAGGAGTTCCCTGTGAAGAAGAACTCAACATCTCAAACCGTTTCAAGATGTCATTGACGTATTTTGTCTGGTGAATGAAGATACCGGAATCTTTTTGATCAACTTGAAGTCCTAAGAAGAACTTCATCTCACCCATGGAGCTCATTTCAAATTTTTCTTTCATCACTTGTTCGAACTCCTTACAAAGTGTTTTATTCGTGGACCCGAAGATGATGTCGTCCACGTACACTTGTACCATAATTAGATCTCCTTCTTTTTCTTTTGTGAATAGCGTGCAGTCAATGGTTCCCCTTCTAAACCCGTTGTTCAGAAGGTGTTTGGATAGTTCTTTATACCAAGCTCTCGGGGCTTGGTGAAGACCGTACAAAGCCTTGTTGAGCAGATAGGCTTTGTCCTTGTGATATGGGTCTTCAAAACCTGGAGGTTGTGCCACATATACGGTCTCTTCGATGTGACCGTACAAAAAGGCACTCTTGACGTCCATCTGATATACTTTGAAATTCTTGAAAGATGCATACGCCAAGAACATCCGGATTGCCTCCAAACGAGCAACCGGAGCATATACCTCATTGTAGTCTAGGCCTTCGATTTGCCTAAACCCTTGGACCACCAGGCGGGCTTTGTTGCGAACAATCACTCCACGATCGTCACGTTTACATTTTAGTACCCACTTAGTGCCAATTTTCTTCTGTCCTTTGGGGAGATCCACCAGCTTCCACACACCAAGTCTTTTAAACTGCAATAATTCCTCTTGCATGGCTGAGACCCAGTTGGAATCTTTCAGCGCATCTGTGGTGCTGTGTGGTTCTTCTTGTGCTAAGAAGCATTCATGGGCATTAAGAGCAACTGATCCTGACTCCATCATTTCTGTGTAGAGACCAAAATTCAGCTGTCGACGAGTTTTGACACCCTGTTGAATGTCCCCTATAATGTTGTCTTGTGGATGATCACGTTCAGTTCTAACAACCGGATTGTCAGGAACGACAACATTTTGTTCCAAGTTAGTTAAGTTCGGCTCAGGAACTGGAGCGGATTGTGGTGCCTCTGAAGTAGACGTTAGAGGCTGATCTGCATTCGGCACTTCTTGATTTGACGATGAAGGTTGTGAAGTAACCTGAGTTGGTGCCGATTGTACATCATCTGCTGGAGATTCATCTTCAGATTCAGATTCGGAAGATTCTTGAACTTGATCGCTAGACTCTGTGGAGGAAGATGATGACGGACCAGGATGAGTTGAAGATTGCAAAGATTCATCAGGAGGTGCATTTTGCGCCTCATACATCATTTGAATAGCAATCTCATACAGATTGAATGACTTGAACAATTTGTCATAATCAAACAACCAGTCTTCTCCTGTCCCCTTGGCTGGTTCTGTGTAGCGTTGAACATCGACATGGTACCATTCTTCAACTAATTTTGTTGTTCTGTTGAAGACCCTTTTGAGAGGTATGCTGTAACCCAGAAAATAGCCGTTGATGATCTTCTCCTCGAACTTATTATCGACTTGCCTTTTAAGTAACGTGCAAAGAGCCCCGAATGGTTCCAGGTGCTCTAAGTTAGGCCTTCGTCGTTGAAGAAGCTCGAAACTTGTCTTGCCGTGGCGCTTGACGATGCCTACCCGATTTAATGTGAAACAGGCGTTGGCAATTGCCTCACTCCAAAACGT
>NW_027501868.1:0-61082 GCF_021521415.1 Bidens hawaiensis | reverse complement strand
AGCATTTAGAGAGTCATCCGTCTAGACGTGCGTTGCATTTGGGCATAGTGGTGGGGCCACATGCTTTAAAAGCCAAAACAAAACTATATATGTTCAGCCATCACCACTTTGGTGGGGTGGTAAAGGCTTTGGCCTTTTGGTGAGAGGTCTAGGGTTCGATTCCTGGCATTGGCGGTATAATGTAAATAGTAGGAGAAAAGCTTGTATCTTCAAAAAAAAAAACTATATATGTTCAAATTCTAAAAACAGCTAAATAATAATAACATATTTCAAACCACTATAAATATAATAATTATACAGATTTATATATTATCACACCTAATTAAAATCCAATTAAATCAAAGTTTACCACATATTAATCATGAATCAAACCCAAACGAACACTCGTTTACTCAATAGTAATTTTTTTTTCTAGTCTATGCAATGTTTTGCTTTTAGTTATAATAATTCAAGTTAATCTATGAATTTTAGTTATATTTAAATATTTTTATGATTTATTTATATTTCTAATAATGAAAATGTTTAATTCACAAAAAAGATTAAGTATTAAAAATAAATGTAAAAGTAATGGTGATGTGTAAATGTAAGTATTGGGAAGAATGTTTGTAGGGTTGGAGAGAAAATAAAGGTTTTTAGTATATTTGTAAAAATCTGACGTGGCAGCTGACTGGGCATGTTTATAAATGCATTTAGCATCTTGCAATGAGGATGGTCTTGCATCATCCAAAATTAGATAAATTATAAATAAAATATCTTATTTTTTCTTATTTCTTTTTCTTATTAATGAGAAAGAAAATGCCACTTCGGTTTTTTTGGATAAAGTAAAAAAAGCACAACTGTTTTTTTATTCGATTAATAACGTGACACGTTGCAAGTCTTATCCACTAATGTCAACGTTGAAAAAGAGCAGAAAAGCACGAAAAGTTGTATGTGATGGGCCTAATGGATCTCTTTATCGTATGGCCCATTACGTTTATCTTTTCTTGTTGCACAAAGGAGAACCCAAAATACTTGTGTTTCTGTACATTAATAAAATACAGATTTTAAATCACACATTTTAATTAGATTTCATCAACATTATAACTTGAACTCAACTACCTAAATAAAATGGTTCTTTAGAGTATTTGCCCAATCAGATGACAATTTTATGAAGATTATGTTGATTTATTAAATTCTTATTGATAAATATTAAGTCTTAATAATATTAAATCAAGTCAAACTAAATTTTATAAAGCTAATGTTTCTAGTGTTAAACAAAGTAACAAACTATAGTTGAAGCAATGATTTTAGCTGAATATATGGCCTGTTTATGATTATATATGTATAAATGTCTGAAATTATTTCATATGAAGAAAGAAAAAAAAAATCTTGTAACATGGTTTTCCCCCCCCCCCCCCCCTTTTCAATCTATTTGTCTAAAACTTGATTAAATTTATTAATAGTAACAAGCTTAAAATTTAACCAAATCATTTGCATCAAACCTATGCAATTATTAAATTCTAAGAACTAAATTTGGTTATTTGCTTACCCCCTATAACATGACTACAAAATTTGGAGTATATAAATACAAAATCTTATTAAAAATGTATATATGGATCTTATAAGTTCAATATAAAAAAGAGCTTACATAAAGATCCAATAAACTCTAACTAGTCATTCTTAACTGAACAAACAAAACCTGTACATAACAAGACCATCTGCTTAACTAATCATCCTATGAGCATTCACCTAAAGCTCGCGAAAATCGACTACCATAGAGATAATACTCATCACAACGATTGCCTTCATCGAAATTCTGTGAGTAGCTAACCGCATCGTACCTGAATTCGGAAGGCTTCGAGGATCCATAAATGCTCTTCTTACTTTCTTCAACCACCTTTTTCATCAGCTTCTTCCACCTCCGGCTACGCCTGTTGCGAGTGCCGCTGTTTACAAGTGTGTATTCTTCGTGGACGGGGACGCATGACGGCGACATGCATCCGGTTAAGTATGATGATCGTCGGTGGCTGGTGGTGTTGATGAAGTCAGTTGTAGTGGACATTTTCTAAGGAGATGTGTGAGTTGTTTTTTGGTTACGTTTGATGCTAATAGGAAGGGATATTGTGAAGATTTTTTTGTTGGTTTTTTGGGGTAGTTTGGTAATTTCATCTACTTTGGGAGTGTGTAGTCGTGTACCAATACCGTGTGAGGGACGTGTATTTCTCTATATGATTTTTATTTTTTTCATTGTAGACAAATGTATGATTATATAAAGTATTGACACTATCCCTAAACTTTTTGAAGTGCCAATGGTTAGTTGTGATGAGATTACTATTTATTTATACATACAAAATCAAAAATAAACGGAGAACTTCGAAGAATGTATTACAACTTATAAATATTTGTACATTTTGCTTTAAGTTTAGCATTTACTTTGATAAGTTAATAAACGATAATGCAAGTGCATTTTGTTATATATATATATAGATTTGATTTACACGAATTTGGTTGTGTTAAAGAAAATTAAAATGAGTTGCGGGTTAATATTTGCGTGCACACTATAAATGTACTTTTTTATTCGATAGTAGGGATGTAATCGAGCCAAGTCAAGCCAAGCTCAAGTTCAAACTTAAATGAGCTAGCTCGAGTTTGGCTCATTAACTTTATCGAGTTAAAAATGAAGCTCGAGCTAGTTATTATTATTATTATTATTATTATTATTATTATTATTATATATTTATTTTAAACATATTAATATATAAACGTCAAAGATATAATTTTTAACGTAAAGTTTATATAAAATTTACAAATTAAATAGTTTATAACCTTATATTTTTATTATTTTTTTCTTTTTATATAATGTTTCAAAGCTTGAGTTACATAACATATCTATTACTTTTTTCCCCCTATTTTGGTATGCTATTAATATTACGAAATTCAAATTTAGGGTTTAATTTAAACGAGCCAAAGAGTCGAGCCAACCCTAGCTTGCTTGAGCTCAACTCGTTTAGAAATTGAGCCAAGCCGGCTCGTTTAGATTCAAGCTTTTTTCAAGTTGAGCTTTTTTCGAGCTAGTTTCGAGTCTGCCACATGCCAATTACTTTTTAAACAACTCTAAGTCAAACAAATAGCAAGTCCTATATGTATGTGTTTGAATTAACAAAACTTGTTTAAGAATTTAAAGCACCAACAGAAGAAAGTTTAGACGAAACAAAAACGAAGAGATGAATAAGACTAAATGACAAAATAGTAAAAATACATATATGTTAAAGTGTAAATTGATATAAAAATAGAAAATCATATTTTTAATTTTAAAGGCCGAAAAAGGAGTATTATTACTTTGCATAAGTGGGAGATACAGCAAATCACCAAGGTAGTAAGTTGATGAAGAGGGACACCATGAGTGAAGAAAAAAAGCATGTGAGTTTGGTACAACCACCCAGTTTTTATAACTGAAAATCTAAATTGCATTTAATTATAAACGTAATAAAATCAAAGATGACTTTCACCCATAAGTAGAGTATAAAATAGACAAGATTACATAATTAGTAATTACAAGCGTAACAAATTCGAAAACCCAAAGCTAGAATAATATATTCATCTATGATCTATGCAGAAAGAAATTAAAATAAAAATTACTCGGATTGAGAAAGAAACAATACAAACCACAACTCTAGCCAAACTACCTATTTGTAGCCGTTAATTCTTTGTCATCCATGGACCCCACATTGCTATTTGTGTTACATTTGTTGGCCTGTTCCATTTTGTCGACACGATTTATGTGTTAGTACCAAAATACGTTGGACCACATTAATGCATAAAAAGATATTTTTGTTAAATTAAATAGATAGATAATATCTTTTGATTTAAGATATTGGATGCCGTTTTAGTCTGTTTGAAATTAACTTGGTGTTTTAAGTTTACAAATTATGATAATGGTGATCTTTTAAGTATACAGTTGTTTGAATGAACGTTAATTAGAGTCTCTCACGGCTAAGATGTATCGAATATATTCGGGATTTTTGTCTTTTCAACCTCTTCATACTTTTTATATTACATCAATGCTCTCTCTCTCTCTCTCTCTCTCTCTCTCTCATCAAATATGTAAAGAAATGTATGTTGGTGCAAAAATATCAGCACTGTATTAGTATACGAGTGTAAAGTAGGCACAAACTAAAAACTTAAATACAAAAAATATTTATCAAAATATCATCTAATGAGTAGAAACAACAAGAACGCTCGAAGTGTTATTGTCAATTTCTTTTGTTTATTTACCCTCGTGAGCTTGTCGGCACTTGAGAGTGCACGCTTGGGATGATTTGATTATCGATGACACTTACTGGTTGCACGAAAGTTGCTAGAGCATGATAAGTTGACAATTACATACAATTATCTATCATATTGCTAGCTATGGCGTGGTTATTGTTGCATGTTTACATCATGGAACAAATAAATTGCGTGTGTAATTGGACTTTTAATTCATTGGCATCGAGATGATAGTCAAGGCTTGAGATTTTTATGGCCTTAGGTTCAAAACTTGCCTTAATGGGTTTTCTCATAATGGGAGGTTTTCTCCTTGATGATGTTTCTAGGTGATTCAGGTTTCAAACGTCTATATCGGTATGAACGGTTGACATCTCATGTAAGAAAGATAAATGGTATGTGTGTGATAATTACATGAGCAATATGTGGGATATGACACGTATGCCACCTTCCTTGGCTATACACATATGTAGATTTCCAAACCACTAGACAAAATGATTATGTAAAGTTTTCTATTAAAGCTGTAAGTATTTTTAATTTTCTTTTTACGCACTAAAATTGATAGTTTAGTGATAAATCTTGTATATTCATTAGGCTTTTGAGGCATGGCTCACCTCATCTGTGTCATGTGATAGATACGTATTATATGAAAGCCTAGTTGGGTCAAGCAATAAGGACAGGAGTAGAAGTTAGTTCATGTATAAACAATATATATAATTATGGATGTGTACAACCTAAGCATGTTACGAGTTAGGTGCTCATTCTTTTAGAACAGCCTGATTGGTGTTTTATTTATATAGATTCTTGTAAATAACTTAAAATTTAAATTTAGGAAGTAATAGATGGACTGTATTTGTTATTCATGCGAGTAGTAATCATCATCAACACCTTAAGCGGACAAATGACTGACTTGCATATGTACCAAATACGTTCCACTCACACTAAAAGGCAATTCCAAAACAACACCGAAAACCAAAAATGCTAAAATATCTAAAATAACATATAATTAAAAGTAGACTACTTAAAATAAATTACATTACACTTTCATTAATATGTTTGATCCATTTATATAAATGAATTATATGAACTGTATTCATATTATTTATTTATTAAAAATTTCAAGTGCGTTGAGGTTTGAATTGATCTTTTTAACACAAATAAATATATGGGTTTTGCACGTTATCATCAATTCAACTCTAAAACACATTAATTATACTTACAATTGTCATTTCCTTAGGAAAAATGTTTGGGGTGTTTGATATATTTTGCTAAAGTTTGTCATTTCCTCACTCAATCTCCGTGTTTTCTGCTCTTGTTATGAAAAACACATATTTCTTAACATGATACGATCAAATTGAAAAGGTATTACTAATCACGACTACAAGATTATTGTGTATACAAGAGGAATTGGAAAAACAAGAACTTTATTTAACTAAGAATATTAACTAGAATTACCACTCTTTATTTAACAATCTCCACCTAGAGATGTTAATTGTTAATAACCAGCTTAACTGACTCCCAAAGCCTTGATACAAAAATCTAACTTAGGACCTGGCAATATATTTGTAAAAATATAAGTAGCTAGCAATATTCAAGCTTGTGTCCACGTTCTCCACTTGATTCTGCTTTGAATTAATCACTTTCTTAATGAAATGATACGTTTGCATTGATGTACTTGATTATCTCATAAAACATGCACGCTGTTTTTAGACAACATCATAACTTCTTAATTGTCACAAAACACAACCACATTCTCAATCACCAAACCAAGACAAAGCACAAAACCAGCCACAAGGCCTCGTTGACTACCTAAGCTAATGCGATATATTCTGCTTCTGTTGTTGGGTAAGGCAACAACCTTTTGTAATTGGGCTTTTCGACTTACAACACTCCCCATAACAAGAAAACCATACCCTTTTACTGCAGTAGTTGCAGCCTTTGCCCAAAAACTTTTAGGCAGACCGGAGCTTACAAGCATACATGATACACCTCATTCTATCACCCATTGTCCTATTAATCCTTTCAACTAGACTATTTTGTTGAAGTGCGGTTAAGTGCCTAGCTATACCATTACTTCTGCAATACTTGTTGAACTCCTCACTATAAAACTCCATTTCGTTGTCTGTTATGAGTTTTTTCAACTTCTTTTCGGTCTGATTCTCCACCATAATTTTCCATTCCTTAAACTTCATAAATGCATCACTCATATTCTTTATTTTTATTGTTTGGCGGTTGGGCCACCGGCCACCTCATCCCATATAGTATGCATAGTACCCTGATAAGCTGGCTTTTGTGCTAGACCGAAAGAGTCCATATCTATATTATTTTGTGATTGTTATACATCATTAATGTTGTAATTGTTCATATTCACATACGAATTGTTTTGATTTACAATATAATTAAATATCTAAACTTGTGTATTGCTCACTCAACTTTATATTGATCAAACTTTATTTTTATGCGTACTACAGGTTTGCTAGTTAAAGAATTGGATGTTTGGGAAGACATTTAGTTTGACTTTAGTTTATTAAATAAAAAACTAGTTTGTATGATGAATGGTTTTTGTTTGGATCGTGATGTACTTTTATTTATGAAATAAATTAATTAGTTATTGTCATTATTATTAGAGCTAAATCATAAAGTGTTCTCTGACCCGTTACCTAACAATAGTCAAACCAAGTCTTCTCCGAACCTCAATGTAGATAAGATAATGCCGTGAAAAACATTCTTTCGAGTACTTGAAACAAACTTTACAAAACTTGAAAGTGAAAAATGGTTTATCAATTATGACAATCACATTTGGAACATAAACTTTGTCTTTCCTTTGGATCAAAGATTGGGGTGTTTATTACATTCCACAAAAGTTGAAGGGCCTCTTACAAAATAAATTCCTCCCTTAACCAGCAAAACCATCATCTAGGGGTGTTCACGGTCCGGTTTTGACGGTTTTTGGGTCAAACCGTAAGCCAAACCGTTAGTACGGTTTTTGCTAATCAAAAACCGAAGCCAAACCGTTTAAAATAAAAACCAAACCGAACCATTACTAACGGTTTGGCTCCGGCCGGTTTCACGGTTTAGGCTTTAATATGCCGTTGTCAAAAACTTAAACTCTAATTCACAAATTCAGATTTCAAGTTGTCCAAAAATAAAACAACCGAAATGCAAGTTCCCATAATTAATCATATTGTCCAGAATTTAAGCCTAGAACATGACGGGATACTAGACTTTTAGTAAACTTTGGCTAAATAACACACTAGCTCTTATAGTGGGCTAAGATAAGAAGCCCAAATTTTAAAACATATGATATATTATAAATAATTATATAAATCTAATATAAAAAAACAAAATTTATATATAAATAAATCCTACGGTCCGGTCCAAAACCGCAAGTCAAACCGTTCATTACGGTTTGAAAATTTTGAAGCCGACCGACCGAATGTAGAGAAAAAGACCGACCACGAAGACAAACCGATGACCGGCTTGGGCGGTTTCGCGGTCTTAAACCGATCGCTGAACACCATCATGCTTGCTTTAGAAACCGTTCGTTGCTTAAATCACACAACTCACCGTAATAAGAAATCATCATCACCGCGTATAAGTTAAATCCAGAAAGAAATCAGAATCAACATCAATACAATGGCTCGAGCAGGTGGAATAACAAATGCAGTAAACGTAGGGATCGCAGTTCAAGCTGATTGGGAGAATCGAGAGTTCATTTCTCACATCTCTCTCAACGTTCGTCAACTCTTTGACTTTCTCGTCCAGTTCGGTAAATCCTCACTCGATTCTAATTTACACCACGAATTTGTATCGACGATTGTGTATTATTAGTAGATCTGATACTCTAAAATTGAATTTATATAAAATTCAAATCATGATTCTCATTCAAATTGTAAATGTGATTACGAATTAGTATTTATAGACAAACTCTAACTAACTAACTAACTAATTGATAACAAACTCTAACTAACAATTTACAACTTATCTTCATCATCATCATTTGATATGGTTAGGGCACAAATAGATATAATCATTAAGGTGTTTCACATCGTGTCGGTATCCTAGACCTTTAAGTTGAATTGCTTTTGTGTATTTACGAAAGATATTTTGTCTTTCAGAGGCTGCAACAAAGAGCAAATTGGCGTCTCTGAATGAGAAACTGGATACGCTAGAGCGTCGTCTAGAATTGATTGTAGTACAAGTTAGTACCCGCTACTGCCAATCCGAATTTATTCAAGACTTGATTCTACTATATGTTGCCATTGTTAATAAACACCGTTTGCCTGCTTTGCATATATTTATATATGCAGCTCATATGTGCATTTTGTTAATGCGAGAGTTCGCGTCTCTTTTTTTTCATATCACTTTATGTCTTGATGAAGATTTGAGTTACAACATATTGACGTAATAATATAAAGATATTCAAATGATGCCCTCTGATTAATCGAAAAGTGTACATATTTACTTGATATCATACATCATGTGCTACATTTAGACACAAGTTCATCTTGGTTGGGGATGAGAGGGTTGTGAAAGAAGAGATGATGGTTCTGATGGGGTCGGGGTAGGTAAAGGTAAAATTACTATCGGCCTGTCAATGGAAAACCGATTAGATCCACCAAAGCTGTCCATTGATTTCATGTATTCAGATGCGTTATTTTCGATAATCAATGCATCTTCTAGCTCACGAACGATGTCTATCATAGATGGCCTATAAGCTGAAAATGGCTCAATACATGCTAATGCTACTTCCACAACTCTCCACATAGCTTCCGTGTGATATCCTCCTTTTATACTAGGATCTACTATTTCCTCTATTCGTGAATTCCTTATATAAGGTTTTGCCTACATAATATACAATATAGAAGTTACAATCTTTTTACTTTTATATAATTTTTGTCATAGTTATCAAAAACGGAGCGCCTGGGCGCCTAGGCGACATTTTAGGACGAGGCGCAGTATTCCCACCTTGGTTGACTACAGGCGAAATTATAGGAGTAAAAGCGGCATGTGCATATTTTTTTAATTTTTTTTATTTATCTTGATTTTATTTGATTAATTACTTGAACAACTTCCCAAAATTCATGTGATTAACATAATTAACTCTTAATATTTATCTTTCTAATGAACGGCATTTACTTAATATTTCTCTTTCTTTACTTAATATATATACATATTTTAATTTTTGTTTTTGATTATTAGGTTAGTAATATTCTGTTTTGTTAATTTAGTCCACCTTGTTAATGAGCTTCAAGTTAATCAATGAGAATGGCTTAAAATTGCTAAATTGCATGTAAAACAGAAACTTTGCAATTACAGTATTAACGCTACAAGTAGAATTTTTGTGGCTTTTGAGTATCAACAATTTGGTTATTTTGGATTTTCATATGATTTTGGAAACTATGTTTGAGGATCATGCTTTTGAATTGTTTTGGTATTTAAATAAAGTGTTGTTTGCCATTATAATTTTGTTTGTGATTTTTTTATTTAAGTGCGTTTTTTTTGTCTCGGGCCCACGCTTTTTGCGCCTAGCGCCTGGGGGAGGCCTGTTCGCCTTGAGTGCGCCTATCGCATTTAATAACTATGATTTTTGTTAGATTGAAGCATACCCATTCAACCA
Source organism: Bidens hawaiensis (assembly GCF_021521415.1). Lineage (NCBI taxonomy): Eukaryota > Viridiplantae > Streptophyta > Magnoliopsida > Asterales > Asteraceae > Bidens > Bidens hawaiensis. The sequence continues at coordinate 51,220 of NW_027501868.1, read as the reverse complement.
AGCTCCACTCGTTTCGCGGTCGGTGTATATTAAGAGGCTCCCGACCAGTGATGATTTCAAGCAACACGACTCCATAGCTAAAGACATCACTCTTGGCAGACAAATGTTGGGTTGAATAATATCTGAAAATCAAAAGATTTAGTTTGTTACTGTCTGAAAAATGATGAATATATATGGGAAGTGAAAAGGTTATACTTAATTACTCACTCTGGATCCAAATATCCAGCTGTCCCCCTTACTTCTAGGGAAGCATTACTATCACCTTCTTGAGGTGCATATTTTGAAAAACCAAAATCTGCCACCTTGGGGCACATGCTATTATCTAGGAGTATGTTACTTGATTTCACGTCTCTATGTATGACCGAACGTCCTGAGAATGTATGAAGATAGCTTAAACCTGGAGGATGAAACTCTGTATTAGTGTTATGTACATATAACAGATAAACAAACATAATATTAATATAGTCGATATAAATATATGAATAAAGCTTAACTTACCTCGAGCCGATCCTAAAGCTATTGAAAGTCTGGTTGGCCAGTCTAGAGCTCTTCGTTTAGATGCTTCACCTTTTTTAAAACACAGAAACCGTTAAGAATAATATTCCCTTTGTCGACAAACCAAAGCGTTCTTAGGTCAATTAAGTCAGTTTTAAGGTGATAGAATGTCATTTATACTCTTGCATTTAAAACACTCGTGTCATATTAAACTCTATGATGGCAATAGTTAATTAGTGGCAAAACAGGAAAGACATACCATAAAGCCGATCTTGTAGGGATCCATTAGACATAAATGGATAAACAAGAATTTGTTGATCATTTTCAGAGCAAAAACCAAGAAGTGACACCAAATTTTCATGACGAATTGCTGATAAAAGTGTCAACTGTAGACGAGAGTGTCAACATCTATATTTATATCACTATATCAGTATTCGACTATATTAATTAAAATTAACTATTTCACCTCATTGTTAAATTCGCGGGTTCCCTGGGGTGAAGTTGCTGACCGAACTTTTACAGCTACTTCTTGGCCATCGGGTAGGGTCCCACGGTAAACCGATCCAAACCCCCCTTCACCTATTAATGTTTTATAATCATGTATTGCATTTTCTATCTGCTCAAGAGTAAAGTTTTGTATATTTATCGCCTTTAAACTTATATCATCCTTGCTGCTTGGTATTGCATAAATTGCATCTGCATTTTAGGTTTGTGACACAAACATGAATAGAAAATATTGAAAGAAAAGGTTAAGCATTTATTATACTCACTCTTGGTCATTGTATTTCTTTTTCTTTCTGATTTCCTGTTGATCATTCTCCTTTTCTTGTAGATGCTAATTAGGCACGCCAGTATTATAATAAGTAAAAAGCCAGCACCTGCAATTGCTGCTATCAAAACACCGCATGCTCGATTTGATGATTTTGATTTCTCTTCCCTGCATATTCCGTTGCTAAAACCAGAACAGTTATATGTTGTGTATAATTGTATAATTTTTTAGGCTTCTAAACGAACCGAACATTCCAGTAAACCGTTTGGCAGAATATTCGTTTATTTAATAAATGAATGAACATGAATAGAAGTTTTTGTTCATTTAGTTTAACAAACGAATATGAACACGTGTCTCGTTCCTTTATATTCGTTCTCTTGTGTTCGCTACTTTATGTAAATTTGTTTGTTAATATATTCATTTGAATTTGTTAGGCGCGTTCCAATTTAGTCTACTTTTAATAACTTTTTAGGGCCAATACATTGTTGTTCGCATTTACTTTTATTGTTTTTAGCTCAGTTATGATCGTTCATCTATGTTCAGTTATGTTCGTTTGTGAACCATTCATTTATACTATTAACGACCAAACATAAATCAACACAAATACACTCATTTCCTTAACGACTGGACACAAACAAGAAAACCCTTTTCGTTTAGTTGTTCATGTCCGATCAGTTCTTTTACAAGTCTAATTTTTATAATATTAAAAATTTGAAGTCCTTACTCTGTATCAAGAAGCCTGGATGAATTTTGACTTGTGGGAAGCTCTTTGTTAAGATCTTTATTGCAGCCATAGTATCTATAAGTACAATCAGTCATATTAGTTGTATTTATTTTTGATATTTTGTTAACATTTTAATTTTTATGTAACTGATTAGAGAACTCACAGCTGTGTCAAGTTTGGAAGCGAGGTAAGCGAGTTTGGGATCCTTCCTGTGAAATTATTGTTTCGGAGGTCCCTAAAATATTATTATCAATAATTATTTACTTCGGTTCAAAACTGATTAATAACATTTAACTGTTAAACATTGATTTTGAAAGGAAGGATACAATGAAGTGAGAACCAAGGAAGGCAGGAATATGGGAATGCTGTTGGCGAAACGGTTATTGCTCACGTTCCTATAGTCGACAACCAAGAGGTAAGTAATTGATAATGTTGTTGAATTTTGAAAATTTGGTGATTAATCTTACAGTTCCATAAGATGAGTCAGCATAGTGATGGCCACTACAAGTGGTCCTTTAAATTTCCCATCTGATAAATCCCTGCAAAATGTATATGCTTTTATATCTTTAATTCATGCTAATATGATATCTTACAATATTAAAAACTTACAGCTTAGTTATAACCATTTTTCCATTCGATTGGTTACACGCCACCCCATGCCAGCTGTACGGGAGACACGGGTCACCGGTCCAACTTTCCAATACTTCATTATCTTCATTCTCCATCAATAGCTCGTTTTTTATGACCGAAATCGCATCCACTGCACGAAATTAAATAATTAATGTTAGTATATAAACTATAAAGTAGGCATGAGTTAAGTACTTAAATTACCATCTTGTTGGTCAGTAGCTTGAAGCAAAGTGCGAACTTGCAAAACTTCATACGCGTTACACATTGGGCCCCACTGAGAACCTTTAGCTTTCGTTATCGTCAAATTAAGAAATTGACTTGCTGTGAAGTTTATAGAGGCAGCCTTGTAGTTTGAACCACCAGATAGTATATCAATATTCTCCCTTTGTTTATCATTGATATAAATATCAAACACTCGCTGCCCGGTTTGCACTGATTCATCAAGTTCTAGAAAATATAGATTAAGAATATAATCGGTGTATCCTGAGTGGAGGTTGTGCCAAAACTCTAAGCGATCTGAATGTGTTCGAGCTGTTTGTAGCACTGTAATAGGCGGCAATGTTATTGTGCCATTTGGACCATTGATATTGCTGTTTTGTAGTGACGTGGAATTGCTGTTTTGGTTGATATCGGATTCGGGTTTCCAGATTCGATCATACGGGTCTTGTGGATACCTGAAATTGCATACTTTAATATTATTACAACTATTTTTCATGAATAAAGTTTTGAAAAAATACCTGATTTCTCCTTTTGTGTTCCCAACATCAACTCTATGCACAACTTTGAGAACTGTTGAAGGATCTTTATAATCTGAATCCAACGGTCTTAATTCGATCTTGGAAACATAAGGATTACCTTGTTTTGGTAATAAACAAAAATTGATATAGTCATTAGTAGCCATAACAATCCCTTCAATTTCGGTTTCATCTGTTGAGTTAACTCGGCCTAATGGTGTAATACCAATTAAAACATCAAAAAATGTTCCTGTTGGTGATGTGCTAATATCTTCATAAGGGAATGTGCCCCTAATCAGATAATTTTGACCCTTTTTTGTTGGTAATTCATAACACCATTTTGTACCATAATTTGAGTTGAAGAATCGAGCATGATCATATGTTGTACCGTTTTGTAACGGTCTCACTATGTCTTGACATTGTCTGTTGTCAGAGAACGATTTATCATCTGGGATCCATATTATATTGTTTGGATCTGTGAAATTTGAATTGGCGCAACATTGTATACTTACAAAATCTGCATAAATTTGATAGTTTAGTGTTTATTAGTACCTAAAATAGCAAAATTGCAGATAAGCTACCTAATATAATATCTTTTAACCTTTGATCAAGATTATTAGTTTGCCCAAATATCTTATTTAACAAGATCAAGTCTTGCAAAAGTTCTGCTTAGTATACTTGATCAATATTATCATTTATGAAATATGGTTAATTATTATCCTGAAAATTATTATAATTCTTTAATATGAAATTGATATGAACTGAATTTTGAGAAAAATAAACATACCTTCTTGTGAACAAGTTGATTGGATGGATATGAAGATGCAGAGAACAATACAACATGTAACCAATCTTGAATTCTTGTAATTCAGTTCTTCCATTATCCTCTATTATTATCAGTTTAAGTTTCTCCATCTGGTGTCAACTTCATAACTTAATTTGTCTCTCAAAATTATCACAAAGTGTTGACTGATCACAACTTCAAATTTGTGAGAAACCCTTTTGACTTTGTCAATAAAGGATGAATCTTTGAGGACAAAATTGCATGTAATAATAGGGTTCTTGGAAGGGAGAAGGTATTGGTAGAAATGTAGAATAGGGGTTTGACTTTAAGGTTTGAAGTATTGCAGATGCTTTACATTGAACATGAGAGGGAAATTGCATGATTTAGAATAATATAACATTAATTTCTCAATCAGTTTACTTGATTTTCCAGTTATTATTATTAGTTTAATTGGGATTGGTTAGTTTTAGTGAGGAAGGTGGGCATTGTTTATGTTAAACTAATGTTTAATGATTTAATTAACTAGGGTAAGGTTAAGACGTATTAATTTTTCATCTTGGTGGATCTTCCGTCTCTCCTCTTGTCTGCTACATTAGAATCCAACAACGTTAAACTTTGTTTATTCAAGAAAAGACTCATCGATTGCGACCTTCAACCACCAATCATTTCTCCTACTAGACGCCCACAGCCATCATTTGCTATATATTATTTAGGATTTTTTCATATGCGGGACCTACAAAATTGACCCTGTGACGAGTTCAAATGTTTGATGTGTCAATTTCGCATGCGACAAGAAAATCGAGCAGGTATATGGAAGATGATATGTTTCCAGGTAAGTCAAGACTGCCTATTTTTAATATTTCATTAACTGAAGTATATGTTTTTGTGATAGTTGCTAACAAAATAAAATTTTGGTGTGGGAAGTTTCTATGGATGATTGAAATCTTATTTATAATAAGTTAAGAGACAGTTTTATATGCTGTTTCCTCTCAAGAATATGCCTACCAAGGTGCATATAAATTATCTTTTGGTGACCAATTTTAAAGAAAGATTCTTCTAGAGTTGCATCCAATCATAACTAGCCAAGTAAAATGAATAATTAAATAAATATAGAAGGTAAGGTTCAAACAAGAATCAATAACTCTTGTAAATCATAAGTTCTATCAATGAAAAAGTTACATTAAAATATATTAAACAGCAGTTGATTTTTATTTAAGTTCTATAATTAACGAAAATGATTCTGTTAAAGATTATTATAAAATAAATGATAAAAATGACAAAGCTCTTATGGCAATCAAAGAATTGCTAAAAGGAAGTAAGAATGAGTACACGCTCAAGTACACGAGTGCATGGAAACTATCGGATGGCACATCGAAGGAGATGGTGCAAGAAAAACTATGACAAATAAAGTCATAGAAAAAGAAGAATGATCTCAAAGTAAATCAAGGTAGCAATCTTCGATACCAACAACGAGGACCGATGAAGCAATGGGTGCCACGCATTTCTTCTTGAAATTTCATCGTAGTAAAATGAATAACTAAGAAGCTAATCATGATAATCATAAATTCATAATTGCGAACAACATATATTAAAAGCTTACTAAAAAGAGCATCTTGTTATCATTCAAAAGTCAAGATAAGTTATCTTTGTATTGTAGAACTTTGTTATGTGAACTATACAAAGAAATAGGTATTGATGCTTATACTTGAAAAGCTATAAAGGTTTCTAGCAATACTATGTTCCTTGAATAGTGTTAAATAGAAATTGTGCTACAACTTGTGAACTGCGCAAAGCATGAACAAATGTCACTGAAATATTACAAGTGATACATGCCTGATACTATAAGATAAATCGTATCACATTTGCTAAAAACGACTCATTTCCGAAGAGGTGTGGTAATTTCCGCGGTCGAACCATGCATCAACTGTATAACGTCTACAACTTAAGCCCTTCAAATCTCTGAAAGTCCCTCATTAAAAAACCTAATTAGTTTCCCCCAATGGTTTCTAGTCTTCTCTTTCTACAAATCACAATTCTTACACTAAATCCTACTATTATTTGTTGTTAAACCCTAGAGACCTAGAGGAAAATTGTCATATGTAAATAATGATAAGCACAATAAAAATCGTTGCCTCTTTCCTATTCATCTTCACTATATATAATTACAATAATATGTGACTAACTATGGAAATAATATCAACTATAAACATTACAATATGCCACAAATAACTTCTATATAAATCGAGATAGTCTATTACACCCCCGCAGTCGAAGCCGGAGGTGACCGAACGCTAAGACTGGAGCGAAAGTCTTCAAAGAGAGTGCGAGGTAATCCTTTGGTAAAGATGTCCGCAATTTGAAAACGAGTTGGCATATGAAGAATCCGAACACGACCCTGTTGAACCTGTTCACGGACGAAATGAATATCGAGTTCAATGTGTTTGGTTCGTTGATGTTGAACTGGGTTACCCGAAAGATAAATGGCGCTAACATTGTCGCAATAGACAATTGTAGCACGTGATAATGGATGTCGAAGCTCAAGAAGTAGATTGCGCAACCAGCAGATCTCAGCAACAACATTCGCCACCCCGCGATACTCGGCTTCAGCACTAGCCTTGAGACGGTGGGTTGGCGTTTGCTCGACCAAGAGAGAAGATTGTTACCGAGATAAACACAGTAGCCCGAAGTAGAACGCCGAGTATCCGGACACCTGGCCCAATCGGCATCCGTATAAGGCCCAATCGGCATCCGTATAAGCAACGAGTGAGAGATCTGCATTTTTATTTAAAGCCAGTCCATGATCAGTCGTGCCCTTAATATATCAAACAATTCACCTCAAAGCATCCCAATGATCTATGCAAGGGTCATGCATGTGCATGCAGATTTGTTGCACGGCGTATGTTATATCGGGCAGAGTAAAAGTCAAGTATTGAAGTGCCTCGGCGAGACTTTTGTAAAGTGTCGGATCCTCAAATGGTGCCCCGGCTTAAGACCTGAGTTTCGGCTTCGTATCAACCGGTGTGTCAACCGGTTTGCAATTTTGCATACCTGTGCATTTAATGATGTCCATAGCATATGACTGTTGAGACAAGAACATAGCGTCCTTTGAGCGAGAGACATGAATCCCCAAGAAATAGTTAACCGAACCAAGATCTTTCATGGCAAATTCTTTGGCAAGAGCATTCATGAGATGCTCACGAAGACCATTAGTGGATGTGACTAAAAGAATGTCATCCACATAAAGCAAAAGATAGGCGGTGTGGTGACCATGATGTAGCGTGAAAAGCGAGTTATCACACGTGCTTTGTTTGAAACCCATAGTGAGAACATAATCTGTGAAGCGTTGGTACCAAGCTCGTGGTGCTTGCTTCAAGCCATATAAAGATTTCTTCAATCGACAAACATGATTCGGGTAAGTTTTGTTGCGAAACCCCAGGGTTGATACATATAGACGGTCTCATGAAGCTTGCCATGCAAAAAGGCATTTGTAACGTCTAGTTGGTGAACCAGCCAAGACTGCGATAAAGCCAAAGTTAACACCGTTCTGATCGTAGCCGGTTTAACAACTGGACTAAAAGTTTCCCCACAATCCACGCCAACTTGTTGTAACCTACCATCACACACCAAACGCGCTTTGTAATGTTCCAAAGAATCGTCCGACTTATATTTATGTTTAAATAACCACATGCTACGAATTACATTCATGGTGGGGTGCCTTGGGAGTAATTCCCAAGTCTCATTTTTAATAAGGGCATTGAACTCGTTAGTCATGGCAGTGTACCATTCCGGTGTGGACAAGGCATGGATAGGGTTTTTTCGGATTGGAACGGGACAGGTGGCCTGAAGGTTAAATAGGAGTTTGGGTTTGGAAATATCGTCCATTGCTCGAGTACGTATAGTGCGGGTGGGTTGTGTGAGTGGTTGGGATGGAACAGGAATAGTTGGTAGGTTAGGTGAGGTTGATAAAGGTGGGATAGGACTATGTTGGTGGTTTGTAGGCTGGGGTGGAGAGTGGGCCGAAGATGATGGTGAAAGTGGGCCGGGTATATGTGGAGGAGTAGATGTTTGGGTTGTAGAATGTGAGTTAGTAGGTTGTGATTGTGACGTGGGATTTGGGCTGGTGGTTTGGGAAAGTGGAACCGTGGGGTGGGATGTAATTGGTGATGTTGTAGATGAAACGGATATATTTGGCCAGTCAATATTGTAAAAGTCGTTAGGCGGTCGACTGGGGAGTTGCGAGTACTCGGGAGTAGTCGGGGATTACTCGGAAAATACCTAAGGAGTACTCGGCCGAGGCGGGGAGTACTCGATCTAGGCGAGGAGTAATCGGCCGCCTACTCGGGAGTTTTACAACATTGTGGCCAGTAGATAGGATTTAAATGATTATTGAGAAATTCATAGGTAGGTAGAGGGGATATTGTGGAGGCATAGGGAAAGATGGTTTCGTCAAACACGACATGTCGTGAAATGATGATTTGATTAGTTTGGAGATTGAGGCATTTATAGCCTCGGTGGTTGGGGGGAAAGAGGAGGTAACACAAGCATCTGAAGACCCGAAGGTGATCGTAAGCGGGAGATTGATTATAAAGAAGATGAGTTGGTGTTTTATATTTGTAAAGTTTGTTTGGCAAGAAGTTCAGAATATAAGTGGCTATTTCTAAAGCATGATGCAATAGGTTGGGAGATAGAGATGAGTGAGCTGGGAGGGTTCGGATAAGATTATTTATGGAGCGAATTTTTCGTTCCGCCTTGCCGTTTTGGGACAACGTGTGTGGACAAGATAGGCGGAAGAGCATTCCATTTTGGACGCAAAACTGTCGAAAATTGTGATTTATGTATTCGGTACCATTATCACATTGCAGGTTTTTAATTTTACGTTCAAATTGAGTTTCAATAATTTTATAGAATTTATTGAACGTGTCAAATACTTGAGATTTATGCGCGAGCGGGTATGTCCACAAAAAATTTGTATAATCATCCAAGAAAAGTATATAATAACGATGCCCGACCGTGCTAATAATAGGTGAAGTCCATAGATCACTATGAACTATGTCAAAGGGAAAATGCGTGCAAGAAGTAGAATCATAAAACGGTAGACGAACACTTTTACCAAACACACAAGATTGACAAATGTTTGTATTATTTTTAACATAAGAAACGGAATTTGAGTTTTTCAATTTATTCAATAAATCGTGTCCGGGGTGATCGAGACGACGATGCCAAATGTCTTGTGATATAGCAGCAAAAGTTGATGGGTTTTTGAGGCCTGAGAGCATGGACGAGATTAGATGATAACGATCACCGCTGCTGTTGCACCAGAGAATAGGAATCCGAGTCTTGTAATCCTTCATAAGAAAACCAAACGGATCAAATTCAATTGAAATCCAGTTATCAATAGTTAGGCGACGAATAGATATAAGGTTTTGGATTAATTTTGGTGCATATAAGACATTATTTAGTTTGAGGGGAGGAAAAGGTTTGGGTAAGGTTTGATTACCGTATCCGGCAACCGGAATGGTCGTGTCATTGCCAACGATAATATTATGAGAAATGCCATTATTAAAAAAAGATTGGAAATTACCCGGGTTGTTTGTCATATGTTGAGTAGCTCCGGTGTTCATGGCCTAACTGTCCGGAGGGTTGAGAGACATAGTGTATAAAGTTTGTTCGATGTTTGTCGGTGCGTATGCCGTATAATGGGCCTGGTTGGGCCGAGGCCCAAGGATGCCATTTGCTGAAGAAGCTTGCTGGGAATTCACGGTTGGATTGGGGCAAGGGGAAATGGGCCAGGTAGATTGGTTTGTACTTGGGCCTTGAGTTTGGTGTTGCCAAGAATATGGACCAGATTGAGCCAATGGTGCATTGTAGGTATGCAGTTGCATGTTTGGAGGTCACGAATAGCCAAAAGATGGCTTATTGGAGTTGTAGTTGTATCCAGATCCGCGTCCCCGACCCCCAGATCCTCGGCTTCGCCCACGCCCACACCCGCCTGTCCCGCGCCCACGGTAAAGGTCGGTAGAATGGGTGTTGTAATCAGGTGCGGGTGGCTGTGGTTTGTTGGTGGAGGCGTGTAAAGCAGCCCCCGCCGCAGTAGCCGCCGCCATAGCCGTGGCGACTTTTGTAGTTTCTTCTAAAATTAATTGAGAGCGTGCCTCATAGAACGTGGGTAAGGGTTTGGTGTGTTTAAGAACGGTGGCTAGTGGTGCATAGGCTTCATTGAGACCCGTAATGAGTTGCATCACCAAATCAACATCGGATATCGGCTTCCCCACGTTTGCTAGTTGATCGGATAAGCTCTTCAGTCCTTGGCAGTAGGCGGAGGCATTAGTGAAATTGTCTAGGCGGGTATTAGTAAGTTTCCTATTGAGTTGAAGAGCCCGGGTAACTTGATTATCATGAAAAATGCTCGTTAAGGTTTCCCACGCGGCACAAGCAGTGGTGTTGGGCTTCATAATGGTATGTACTAGGTCATTGGAAATAGTTCCATAGATCCATTGTAAGACAATGGAGTCCAAGCGTTCCCATTCGTCAACGTCATAGGGTCCAGGCTGTGGTTTGTCGTGTCGGGAATGATTCGTGGAAAAAGATGATCATACACAAGGAAGGCTTTGCATTGTATCTTGAATAATTCTGACCATGAAGACAAGTGTGCCGATTCCATCTCAAGGGTTATTGGGATGACAGTTTTGATATTGGAGACTGTTATTGCCGGATGGATTTTAGATTCCATCGTTAATGAGTGACGGTAGGAGGAGATGAAAGGGAGAATGAAGGTAGAGGGCGGTGGCGGGAGAAGGAGGGCCGGCCAGAAAAGAGTTTATAAGGAGGATTAGGGTTTGGCTCGTGATACCATGTAAATAATGATAATCACAATGAAAATCGTTGCCTCTTTCCCATTCATCTTCACTATATATAATTACAATAATATGTGATTAACTATGGAAATAATATCAACTATAAACATTACAATATATCACAATAACTTCTATATAAATCGAGATAGTCTATCATCATCTTATATTCAATATTCTTATTTAGTTATTTATCATAAAAATTCTCTCCATTAATCAAAGTATCAAACGTAGCAGCATTGGACTTAACATCTTATCATGGTCTACACCTTACCGGTAATATTCATCTATTATTCTTGATTACACACTTGTCTAGGCTTTGTAATTCAAAACTTTCCACTCACTTAATGCATTTCATTAAAATTGAGTTCATGTGCGATAATAACCTGCGTTCAAGTGTGATGAGATAGATCTTATGGAATGGTTGATAATTTCGATATGAAATGAACCTCACATGGAACTAAACTATTATGTCAAAAATAAGAAATATTTACATTTAGTGGATGATGGATGGAGCAAACGAGTTGAATTGATACAGTGATATCTTAATGTAAAACTTAGTCGGTGTGTAACAAGGCATCATAGGGGTGGATAAAGCTTCTACGCCACCCCTGAGGCATTATAGTAGCGTGAAGTGGCATGAGTATTTTACAATAACGTCCTATGTGGTTTGAAGTGGTAATGATTGAAAAGACATCATCCAGACCCCTAGTTGTGGGCGTGGAAGGAGTCCGACAAAGTGAGGTGGCCGGCTTTAAAGCCCGGCACGCCGTGGGGCGACAAAGTTAAATTTGGTACACGTTAATGGGCGGTGATTGTGAGAAAGGTGGGGCTAGCAATGATGACAACGATCACTTGAGATTAATAAATAAAAATAATAATTTTGAAAATTATTTATATTTAGAGAGAAAGGTTCAAAAGGAAGCTTAAAAATATGAAGGATAGCTTTATTTGAATTTTAGTTTAAGTAGTTTTATGTTTTTATTGGTTTTTTTTATTATTATTTTAGTTTAAGTAGTTTTATGTTTTTATTTACTTTTTATTGTATTGTTAAAATTTTATAAAATTTAAAATATAATTTAAGCTAGCATGGTAATGACTAACGTGGCTTTAAACCAAAATGGGGTTTTAAGGGAATTGGACTTAAAGTCTCACTGCTTACATGATAGTGGCATGATGTTTTAACTTTGTCTTTAAAGCCCATTCACAAATCAGCCTAGAGATGTTCAACGAAACCGGTTCCTGGAACCGAACCGGTGGACCCGAACCGGTTCCTACCCGTTTTTTGTAGGAACTGGACCCTATCTGATTCAACCCGATGATCCGTGACCGGTTCTTGCATTTCTGAGTGGGGGCGGGTAGGCACCGGAACCGAACCGGAACCGGTTCTGGAACCGAACCATCCGGAACCGGTTCCTAACCGTTTTTTTGGCCGTTTTTTGACCGTTGGGGTCAAAAATAGCCGTTTTTTGACCGGTTACGGTACAGGAACCGGGTTAGGAACCGGTAAGAACCGGTTAGATAGGTTAGGGGTCCGAGGGTGGGAGAACCGGTTCGGTTCCCTAACCGGTTCGAGCCTGGAACCGGTTTAAAAGGGAGTTTTGAATATAGGAACCGGTTAGGAACCGGTTCCGGTTCCTAGTCCCAAACCGTTTTGAACATGCCTAAATCAGCCTAACCATTAAGCATGACCTTTATGTATATCAAAATTTCAAGTCACACCTCCATATAAACAACAATATATTTATTTTTCGTCTATCATATATGATATAATTTACATAAAATAGTAATATACTTAAATTCAAAATTTTTAGGCAAAATTACAAAGATCGTCCTCTATGTATGTCATTTATTTTCAAAATTGATATGATTTGTACTTTACGCATCTAAATGCTACATTGTATGTCATTTGGTCCTAACCCACTTAATTTTTTCGTTAACTTAGGTTATGTGAGAGCAAATCGGTCATTCTACACATTTATTTGAAAAACAAACAAGTTGAACAGATATCCTAGTTTAATATTAAAATTTTTGAAATCAAAATGTAAAACTTATACATATCAAAATAAAGTTATAAATCACGACTCGTCCCTTCAGCTTCATGTAAACAGGTAATATGTTTTTTATCGGTTAAATGTTACACCCTTTAAGGAATGAATTATTCTATTACATCAAAACAGGAATGGCATAAACAAGTAGTATGTTTAGATGATATATATTTATATGTTAACATTTACGTCTAAGCTTGTGCTTAGGGTGTTGTACCTACGATTGTGATGTATGTACCTTGGGTTCTTCATTTTGGTTATATGCCGTATTGACAAGTGTCCTTGCCTGTTCCTATGTGTCATTTTTCCGTTTAGTCTACAAGTTGTGGTTCCTTTCACTTTCATCACTCTCTGCAGCTCTACAACCTTCTCTTATTTCTCTTTAATTAGACTTTCTTTCTCGCCTTCCATGTTTTCATCTCTATTATCGATTCTTAGGTAAAGTCACCTTCTGTTTTTCATAATTCCAAGGATGCAGAAGGGCAAATACGTAAGTTAAGCTGACATTTTGTGTTATTTAACCCGTTTCATGTATTGCTTTGACCTGTGTGACCAAGACTAAAATTGCAAGTGTACATACTATTCTTATGTTGGATTTGGTGCATTGATGCTTACAATTTGCTTTAGTTATATATCACACACATGTATAAATTAAGGAGGTTAAACAATACACATCATTTTTACTTTTGTGAGTTAAACTGTGCATTTTGTTTTGACATATATGGGCTTTACAAGATGAATCGAATGTATAGTTGGAGAGAAGACTAACCGAGCCAGCATTCGGATACCGAGTAAAAAGTGGCAACTATTTATATGGGTCATAGTTGGATTGACCCAAAATATTAACAACTTTGTATTTTGATTCAGGTAAAGAACTTTGTACATACATTAAGGTCTTTAAATGTGTTGCAACGCGCGCGCGTGTCAATTGTTAGTTTTACATAAAATAGTAACATAGTTAAATAATATTTTGGTTAAAAAACATACACGATCCAAGTAATAAATTCAAAAACATTATTTAAAATAAACTTGGTGTGTTCTTTCCGATACGGTGTAGTGGTAGAAAACACGAGTTTCTTAATGGAGATCCAAGTTCAATCCCCATTACAGCACTTTGAGGGGGACATGAGTGGCCCAATAAAGTAACAAATTTTAGTCATGAGGGCATCCGGGTTTTACCACCAGTGAGCCTTCATGCGGGTGGGGTTTCCCCGGAATGGAGATAATTTAGAGACGCTTAAGGACTCCGTACGGCTAAGTTAGGCTAGCTGACGATGACATTTTACCATTGGTCACTCCGTACATATTATCTTTCAAAAAGCAATAAACTTTATACATCATTATCATTATTTAATCTATTTATCTATTTCAACCGTTTTTAATGCCATTCATTTGAAAGAAAAAAAAAAGAATTTGTGTTGCGTGACCGTGTTTTGGAAATATATAAGTTTCTTCGAAATTTCCAACAAAAGAAAAAAAAAATCTTCGAAAGCTATACATACATACATATACATACATAACATACCCAGACCTGTAGATCGGCTCTGGTAGTTGGATCAAACAAATAATTATTATCCACCGTCACCGGCAGGCACTCTTCTTCTCAGACGTTATCAAACACAAACACAAACACACGCGAGTATTATATTAACTTCTGCCGGTAATTGTTAGCTTGCTTTTACAATTTTGACCTACTTGTTTTCATCACTTTATTTTTATTAGTCAATTATTAGTTTTACTCCATCAATTTGAAGTTTTGTTATACCTAATCAATCAAAGTTTTCAGTTTAACTCCATTAGGCCTTCAATTCATAGCTTAATTCAATTCAATTCAATTATACAGAAAATTGATATGCCAGAAGTTAGGGTTCTTAACGGATTCATATAGCTATCTCCAATCGTATTACAATAATTTAGGATTAGTCTATTAACTTGCAATTGTGTATTAAAGTGGCTTAATAATTGCTTTTCCTGCACCGAGTAATTTAGGATCAGGAATATTTTATGGCTTATTTGACAAGTGTTTTTCTTGTTTAGCTGTAAATATGTGTATACAACTTTTCTTTTTAATCTGTTTTACGGAATAATATTACATCGCCGATATTATTATAAAACTAGATTACGGTTTTCGTAGGTGAGAATAAAAATGGACATGGAACAAGAGTCAGAGTGGAATGCAGCACAGAGTATTTCAATAAGTGAAGATCTGTTGGCTGCTGCTAAACGTCAACTGCAGTTTCTTGAAGCGGTAGATAGAAACCGTTGGCTTTATCAAGGCCAGGCCTTACAATGGGCAATCTATAGGTAAATCAACAAGTTATGCGGTTTTGATGCGTAAAATGTTTATTGCCTGTGATCTTCTCTTTAGGTAATGTTATAATTTTGGTAAACTCAATTTTGAGGTACAATGCGTGCTGGCTTCCGTTGCTTGCTAAACATTCGGAGTCTCGGATCACTGAAGGACCGTTAGTGGTTCCTCTTGATTGTGAATGGGTTTGGCATTGTCACAGACTCAATCCAGTATGATTCTTATTAACTGAAAATGTTTCTGATTCCAGTACATGTTATTCGTGACTCTATGCTTTTGGAGCCTAAAAGCAATTCGTTCATGGTATCTTTATCAGGTTAGATACAAGTCTGATTGTGAAGAGTTTTATGAAAAGATTCTTGACAACCGTAACGTTGTGTCTTCCGTTCAAGGAATATCGAGACGGGAAACGGAAGAAATATGGAACAAATTATACCCTAATGAGCCCTATGACTTTGACATGACGCGTGCTTTATCAACGAAGTTTTCTGAAGATATGTATAAAAATCAAAGCTTTTCAAAGTATGATTTCACTTTGGCTATTGAGAGACAAAGCCCGTTCTTTTATCAGGTAATCATGAGTCCTTAACATGCTTTATTTGTATTATTTGGAGGCTAATTTATGCAATTTGTTTGTTAATGATTAAGGTATCCAGACCTCATGTGAAGAGTGATCTGTTTCTCAAAGCAGCTGTTGCAAGATACAAAGGCTTTTTGCATCTCATTAGGAGAAACAGGGAGCGATCCTTAAAACGGTTTTGTGTTCCAACTTATGATATTGATCTGATGTGGCATACTCACCAGTTACACCCTGCTTCCTACTGCAAAGACCTTACAGAATTAATTGGGAAGGTTCTAGAACATGATGACACAGATCAAAACCGAGCAAAAGGTCAGAAACTGGACACGGGATTTTCTGAAACTACCAAACAGTGGGAGGAAACTTTTGGTTCAAGATATTGGAGGGCAGGTGCAATGTATAGAGGCACCGCTCCGTCTCCTGTAACTACCACTCCTTGCATACCAGATATTGCCATTAGTAAATCTGATTCGGTTAGTGGGCTTGAGAGGTTGATTGATGGCTCTAAAATATGTTACATTGAGGTATTTCTTTGTTTCTCATTGGAAGATTCAACTTTGTTAGATGTATCAATATGGACGGTCTGTTTACAGGCCAAAATAGGGCCATAAATGGATATGGCTGGGTCGGAGGGACTGTCCTGCTAACATTTTTTTTTTCTTTTGAAATTATAATTTATAACAAAAATATATTGAATACATTTTAAAGGTGTATTATTTATTACTAGAAGTAATGAAGAGCAGCATTATAAGTTTTAAAACTAATTACAATTTAGATTTAATGGGTCTAAATTTAATATTTTATTACAAATAAGTATATGATTAATTTGTCACTAGTAACCATACATACATACTTAAAAACCTATTTTTTTATAATTGTTAAGTGTGTCAACATGACTTGATTAAAGCGCCAAGATATTTAGCACTGTTTTGCAGTAGCTAACGCCGTTGTATTGGTTTCTCCAAATAAACAAAAAGTATTAACTGAAGGGTGAATCTATTTGCACCAACATTTTGCCTATTTATATCTAGTGATGTGACTGTAGTTAATATACATTTATGTTTTTACCCTTTAACTTCTGTTTTAATATATAATGTTTTAAAAAAAAAACCATATGTGGTGGTGATATGCTTATTTTTATCTACGTATTAGTGTTAACATGATTGAAAATAAAAACGGAGCCGTATCAAATAAAATTTTTGTCGGTTAGTATATTTGATACGGTTCCGTTTTTTTAAAAAACTTAACACTAAAAGTAGATAAAAATAAACATATCTCAACAACATATTCTGTTTTTTCATAAAACATTATATATTAAAAGTTATAAAACAAAAGTAAAAGTTACATATTAACTAAAGTCACATACCTTGGTGCAATAAGCAAAAAAACTTGGTGTAAATTGTAGGATCCTTAACAAAAAATCCCAAGTGGACCAAATTTTGCTTATTTGGGCCAAAATCACGCCTTCTTGTTTCTATTATGTAACTTTGAGGTACATTTGTTATTTGATGTGCTTTATGGTAGCTTCTATGCTATAAATTATTTATCTCTTCTGTTACTTCCAATCTTCCATATTAGATGAACATTCTTCTTATTGATGTTTAATAACAGAATTTTCTTTTTCTACTTGAGAAAACATTCAAGCTTTAAGCTCTTCTTCTCTGATCCACTCACACGTCTGTTGCTTAATACTAGAGTTGGCCTAAACTGTGTTAATTTTACAGGCCCTTTTGGAGTTTGTAGAAATTAAGAACCTACCAGAGAATCATAAGGGAAAAGTCAATACCTTGTTTAGCAAGGAACAACCCGATGGAATATTCAATGTGAAAAGGAAACTCAACATCGAATCTGAGTCGGGCCAGAAACAGGTTGCCGTATTTCAATGTCAACCTACTGGATATTTGGTATTTGAACTCGTGTCGCAGGCAACAAAGGTCAAAACTATCGGTTCTTGCTATATTTCTATGGAAGAGTTTTTTGGCCCTATTCATAAACTCTCGGTGGAAAAATGGTTGGATTTGGCTCCTAGTTCAGATACTGTTACCTCTGAACCAATCAGACTGCGAGTTGCAGTTTCGTGTACCGTGCCAATTCCCGCACCACATGTGGTTCAGATGTTACAAACGTCCCGTCCTATAACAAAATCTTGCTTTTTACCACTTCCAAGTATGCTGCGGTTGACCAAGAGTTGGAGTTATGTTATAGATGCAGCTGGCGATGAGATTATTAGACTTCGAATGAGGTATTTATTATGATATTGTTTTTAACTATAATGTTTGGCATAAACCTGTTTTTGTGAAAATCAACTTTAGGTTGGGATAGGGGTGTGTATGAAACCGAAAAAACAGAACCCAAACAAAAACCCAGGATTTCGTGTTATTTTTTTGTAAAAACCAAATTTTCGGTTCGGTTTTGGTTTTGTATGTACTTACAACCGAAAAACTGAACCAAATTTATGTGTTTTCATTATTTATTTTGGATATTAAGTAATTTATAAGAATCTAATAAATAATGTTAAGTGTTAACCAAATATTTTAGCCCAAATGT
Organism: Bidens hawaiensis; assembly: GCF_021521415.1. NCBI lineage: Eukaryota > Viridiplantae > Streptophyta > Magnoliopsida > Asterales > Asteraceae > Bidens > Bidens hawaiensis. The sequence goes on along the minus strand of NW_027501868.1, from coordinate 32,750 downwards.
ATATCATTAACGAAAAAAGAAAAAAAGATTTAGGCCTAAATTCGTTATTTTTGACCAATTTATTTTTCGGACAAAAACTTTCAAAGCCAAAATGGTAAAATCGAAACTGGGTGGCTTTTCAAAATCTTAAAAACCGGAATTTTGGTTTGAGCCCAAAATTTACCCATGCGCGCCCCCAGTTTGGGTAATAGGTCAACATGTGTTGGGTGGACGGTTGACCAACTAACAAATTATTTCTATAAATAAATGATGCGCTAGTTTATGATTACAGAAACAATCTTATTACAGTAATGATCTAATTCTTCGTATAAAATGATTTAAGAGGCTTTTTCTACGTGTTCAACCAATTTGACCCGTTCTCTTTTGTATTCGAGTAATCAAAAGAGAAAACAAAACTCAAATCGGCTCGCTCATATAAATGGGCCAAAATCTAGGCTAGAAAGATACTATTAATATCTGTTTATACTGCTTTTCATTTAATGTTTTAATTTTCGTGACACTATTATATGCTTGAAAATACATGAAAAAATCTAATTTACTTTGGTTGACAGGGGGTTGAAAAGAACAAAAAGTACAGACAATAACTCTACTAAAGAGATACTAGGGCTCACAACAGCAGGAGAAACGATCATTGTTGGTCAACGTATAGGGCAAGAGTGGTCTTTACTGGATTCCTTATGGTCCCTTAAGCCCGAGAACAGCAACAATAAAGATTCCGTCTTCCTGCTCACGGGCCCACACATGGTGAGCATTGCTTGTGTTAATCAATCATATCTACATTTACATATCTTACAACTATTTTTTATTATTATTATTATTATTATTATTATTATTATTATTATTATTATTATTATTATTATTATTATGTTGCAAGGTTAAACTCATTACTGGTAGAAAGCTAGATTATGAACCAAAACACATTCATAAGCAAACAGACGAACACAATTTCATGACAGCGGTCGAGTTCTCGGCTGAACATCCATATGGGAAAGCAGTAGGACTGATTGACCTCAAGTCTGGACTTTTAACGGTACGTTTCGCCCTTTCAGTTTTTGATTATTTTAAGATTTGTGGACTTGCTAATAATCATTACATGCTCTGTTTCTGTTTTCTCAGTTACAAGAAGATTGGTTTGCATTTATTGGAATACTTTCAGCTTTTATAGCATCAAAACATTTACACAAAGGAAGAATATAATTAGATTGGTTTTAAGGTTGTATAGTCGTTTAACTTTTTCTTTGCATGTTGTTCATAGTTTTCTTTTTTCCAATAGACGACTCACAGGTTCCATCGAGATTACTTCTCAATACGATTTCTTTACTAATAAACAGGGGTTTTTGAAATATGTAAGCATTTGATGATTTGAAAATGTAAAGTTTGTGTGCTTGTTGCAGAATATATATATATAATATTTATGTCTAAAGATGATAATGCATTAGTATTTTGTTTACAGTTTTATTTCCAAAGAATATCATGGGTTGATTTGTTGTCAAAGGGAGTTGGGATTGTTTCATTCATAGTTGTCAAGATCTCAGTTTTGATTTCCAGTAAAGCGTGGAACTAATAGGAACTAATCGAAAGGATTAGATAATAGAAAACACGTAAGCGAAAAGAACGAAATGAGTAATACTACTTATAGCGGTTACTGGATAGAAACTGCACACTGACCCACTGCTCCGTAGATGAACCTTAGCAGGGTTTCTATCATTACTTCTGTCCCAGTAATAAGACTTGTCCTTAAGTTGAAACAAAGGGAACTAAACTATGCGGAAACTGAGACATAATTCTCTTAAGTAGCTTCTTCAGCTAGTCGATTACCACCAAGATTCCAGTAATTTCAGCACTAAGTGCCCAGCTTTGGTAACCAATTGGTGATTGAGTACCGAGTTGGGTTTCAAGTCAATCTCACAGTTGTTGGTGATCGGCTAATGGGCGCGGGCAGTGGGCAGGGTTGAGCATGGAAACTGGCCTTAGGGGCTAACTCAAGCTTATCAGCATAAGGGATAAGAGGAGGGCCATGCCCATAAGCGGCTTTTTGCATCTCATTAGGAGAAACCGAGAGCGATCCATAAAACACTTCGTGTTTCAATTTATGATGTTGATCTGATATTCCAACCTTTAGATCTATGTTTTTTTACGATACAACATGCCTTTGTCGTCTAAAGTTTAGTCTCAATATCATCACCTCCAGGTCGTGTTTCACTGTTTCGTCAAGCTCAACATGCGGTTTGGACTTTGGACTTCTTGTAATCTTACAGTTTAGAGCCAAATTGTAAGGCCCCGAACCCGGTGACCCTACTTTAGCGTCGGATTTACTCATAAACACAGTTCTTCAAATCAGAGTTTATTAAAACTTTTCGCGGAATATAAAACATCAATCATTTGTTACAAAACATTAAATCTTTTATTTGATACCATAACACAAAACTTTATATTTAAAACATCTTTACTTCTTTCTTCAGATGCCAGCCGTTCAATCCATGCCGTGTGTCATCCTCATGCTAACTCTATAATCAGCTCACCTGCGTGCATACTAAAAGTCAGCTACGCTGAGTGAGTTCTAGTTAATCGAACGCCATACAATACATACACATACATACATATCTATAGATACATATCCATACTTCACTAGTTACCCTTCTGTTCTACATACATACTTGCTACCATACATACATACATATCTACAATCACTAACCTCAGTCTACCGAGAGTACGTTCATAGTTCACCGTCTATACCTGTACTCAAGGTCGTGAACACGTACAAGGTTCGCAGTCCTTACCTATGTTCACCATTTATGGTACGTACAAGGATCGCGGTCCTTCCCTATACCATAGTACATCCACAACACGTACAAGGTTCACAGTCCTTCCCTATGTTGCAACCTAATTCATAGCACGTACGAGGTTCGCAGTCCTCCCCTATGCTACAAAATCAGCACGTATAAGGTTCACAGTCCTTTCCTATGCTGAAATACATCCACAACACGTACAAGGTTCGCAGTCCTTCCCTATGTTGCAACCTAATTCATAGCACGTACGAGGTTCGCAGTCCTCCCCTATGCTACAAATACAGCACGTATAAGGTTCACAGTCCTTTCCTATGCTGACGCCTATCTACATTACGTATAAGGTTCGCAATCCTTATCAACGTTTACATATATCATCTACTTCACGTATAAGGCTCGCAGTCCTTAACTACGCCATCACCAGCCGAGTCTATGTCCGACAGAAGCTAGAGGGATTTGCCATCCTAACTTACTATGTCGAACGTAGAACTCACATGCCATTCGTGTACCTATATACACATACTTACATTATAACATAAGAACACTCTAGGCATTCCTTACCTCATTCATTTAACAACCATACCCCTTGTCGTTACGTGCAATATCCGAAGATCGTTCACGCCCCGACAAGTATTCATTTGAAATATTCATACATCTTCGATATATAATATTCGTACCTTTATTTTTAACCTGACAGTACGCGCAATATCCGAAGATCATTCGCGTACCGACAAACAATCATTCAAATCTATCACACATATCACATATGACATACACTTATCACTTAGGATAAATGTATTAACAACACATCGAGTATGCACACAGCCCCGAAAACATAACAAGGAATGGGGCTAGAAACTCACCTGAACACGGTTACGTTCACCGTTAATCATAATCCCTTTCTTCAGCTGTGCACGGCTGACTGTATAACAAGTACACGTATCAAACAACTATCACTACTCATATCATCTTTCCAGTCTTAACTACTACCCACAACGAACGGGGGTCCGGGGGCAGCGCCCCTGGCAGCGGGGTCTAGGGGCGGCAGCCCCTAGCAGGGTCCAAGGGGCAGAGCCCCTGGCTGGGGTCGAGCTACCAGGTCAGCTTGGAAAAATTTTATTTACATTAACTGTCTTAACACATTTTCCATTAGGTTTTTAATTTATTTTCTAAGCGAACTTAACTTTAGGTGAAGTTAAACCTTAAGCGAACTTAGCTTTAGGCGAAGTTAAACCTTAGGCGAACTTAGCTTTAGGCGAAGTTAAACCTTAGGCGAACTTAGCTTTAGGCAAAGTTAAACCATAGACGAACTTAGCTTTAGGCGAAGTTAAACCTTAGGCGAACTTAGCTTTAGGCGAAGTTAAACCTTAGGCGAACTTAGCTTTAGGCGAAGTTCATCAGGCGAACTTAGCTTGCAGGCGAAGTTCATCAGGCGAACTTAGCTTGCAGGCGAAGTTGTCGTCTGCAGGTTCTGTTCGCTCTTAAATCCTTTGTTCCTTAACCAAATAACTCAATTTAGGTACCCATGGAATCGTCTGACCAGCGCCTACAAACCCCAACTATCAAATCGACCTAACATCGATGTTTAGAGGGTGCGATTTAGGCATATAGGTTACGGGTCCTTTTTATCAATCGATTAACCCATCAAATCATAACCATTTTTAGTAAGTTTAGCTTTGTTGGATTCGTTTTTACCATACAAACTCAGATCTACCATTTCTCAAATCAAATCGAACCTATACGAACGATTTCTAACCATAAACGTACCTTGAACGAGTCGACTTACGAACACGAGCTGGTCGTGTTGCTTTGGTTCGTCACGACGATCTAGCACCAACTAACGTTTACTCTCTCTCGGATCCTGCTCGTTTATGGTGTGTGTGTTTTTGAATGTGTAGAGATTAGAATGGAAAGAGATGAGGTTTAGGGTTTTATGGTGGTTTAGGGGATATTTATATCCCTTAAAGCCCATGGACCTAAGACCCATTCTCATTTAACCCATCTCAAATAATCTAACACTAGCCCGACTCATACCAACTCCTACTCTATTATTTATTTCCCGAACCCGAGTCAACTTTCCCTCTATTATTAAGTAATATAATTAATATCATTTTGGAAATTTCGGGATGTTACACAAATATAGTGTTATGGTTTATGAAACACATTATTTTACAATAATTTACATGGGAATAGTCATGAACCGCTTCTACTAGATGGTCCTATATCAGGTCAGGCCTCATATGTTGTGGATACCGGGTTAAAAGCTCAAATAAAGCAACGGTCCGGTTTGTCAAAATATTGAGACTTATAATTATCTGATTGTTATGTCTAAATTCTACCCTACAAGAAGTTTTATAATATAGAGTAATGTACATCTCTTCCCACATTATGGGTTTTATCTCTCGATCACGACTTTTACGCAATAAGTCCCTCTGGGATACTATATGCCTTCGTAAATGGTCAATTGGCTTAATGACGATCAACCTAGGCCATTTACTGGCTCATGTGAGCAACGCGCGAGTGTGTTAAGGGAAGTCACTTTATAAATACCAACCCTCTCCCTGTCCCTCGACAAAGCATCACTACCCAGCCCTAGCTCCCGTTGCTGGCAATGATGTTTTCCAGACTCCCCTAGTCACAACCTTAATTTTCTGCCCATGCCACAACCATCACCCTTCTCTCCTTTAGAAATCAAAATTGTACTTGATTAAACTAACGAAATTAAATATCCAGTTATATTCTCTCTAATTATATTAATCTTTCAATAATATAAGGATACATCCTTTTTAAAATACCGAGAATTCATATACAATTTTCATTGAAAATTTGCTTAAAAAACTTAACCGTAAATTTACCTTTTATTAAAAAAAAAATCTGCATACTTCAGTAATATAAATTAATATAAGACATGACCAAATCATTAAAACCTATAAAAGTCTGGTTAGATATTTAGGGAGACATTATACTATGTTGAAGTGATGGTGTTTAAGGATCCCGTCAATTCACATTTTGGACCATGTCACTCTTTCATCACCTTAGGCAGCATCTACTACTAAAGAGAGAAAGATTCTTCATAACTGCATGCATAGTTGTATTGTCATTTTCACTTTATTCTAATAAGATATATATAATATTTAGTAGGCTATTTGTTATGGTTAACGCCCACCCCAATATCAGCACTTTTTGAGTTCCAAACACCGCGCCTTAGGTGCCAATGGGGAGGCGTGAGTGGTTTAGCGAGCGCAAAAGGGAAAGGAGATGTGACAACACATCAGAATCTTCCATTTGAAGGGGGCGCCAACCCACAAGTAATGGTCTTAGGCTGAGGGGTGTGGGGGCTCTAACGGGGGCGCGAGTGGGGGCTCCAGCCAATAATATTGTGACGTGTGGCAAAGAGAGAAACTGGATAAGGGGGTGTTGGAGCCCCCGCTGGAGCCCCTGGCCCTGGTGTGGAGGGGCTCCAGCAGGGGCTCCAGCGGATTTTTTTTTATTTTTTTATAAATATATTCAAAAAACGTATTATTAAAAAAACTCATAAATTATTAAAAAAAACACACATTAAAAAAAAACACATTAATATCTAAAAATAAAATAAAAATTAAAGTACTAAAAAAACATTATTCTTATTTTTCGGCTTGATCTTCTTCGATCAACCTCTTTCGGATACGTTCCTTTTGCTTTTCCATCAGCATTTGATCGACCGGATTTAGGTTACTGAAGTCTCTTGTAAGGAAGTCCAAATCTCTCATTCGACTTTTTTCCTTTTTGTCATTAGAGACCACCTCCATGGTTTTGTTGAATTTATTGAGGGATTCAACAAGATCGACGATGTTTACGGCTCCCCCCTCAGCCGGTTTTTTCCCCTTGGCGTCCCGTCCCAATGGCCGCCTCCTAGGCGGTGAAGACGTTTCCTCCCCCACAATGTTTAGGTCGAATCCAACGCGGCAATCCGACCCGGCGGAAGTGCTATACGCTCCAGATGAACTAGTTTTAGTCCGTTTCGGCTCTACTTCCGCATCATGGTCCGGCGCCACAAGCTCAACCCACTTGGAACACCTTTTCAACCTCTCCCACAACTTTAAATCGTCTCACGTCTTCACCGTCCCATACCTCCGCAAACACTCCTGCCTCCACTCTTCGACCGTGAAATTGTAAACCGCCAAATCATCACTGCCACTTGGTCTCATACGACCGGCGTTCCTGTTGAAAAGATTAGTAAACAAGCCGACAAATTTTCTGATTTCGGACCACCGACCCGAAATCATATCGGCGTTTTGCTCTGTACTCCCAACGAGCGTATAGAACGTCTCCCTAACCTTTGTCCAAAAAACCTTGCTTTTTTGGTAGTCGGCTGCAAAATGAATAATTAAATTAGATTTACAGTTAACTTTTTTATTTAACTTTTTTATTAAAAATCATTTTTAAAAACGTTAAAACAATTACCGCAACGCCGATCCTCAGAAATGACTATCCAAGCCCGACACAAGGCTTCCTTCTCATCCGATGACCACGGAGTGGTTTTCCGTTTCGTCCTCGGAGTCGAAGCCGGTCCCAGCCCGTCCGTTACAGGTTGTTTTTTCCGGTGGACGCGTCTTCTTGCTCCGGTAGCATCACCGTGTGATTCTTGTGTCTCTGGAACAACAAAGTTAGGAGACGGTTGTATGTTGGATGGTTGAAAGCCGGATGTTTCTTGCGGCCCCGAATAAAACATCGGTTGGTCTGGTGACGACCATAAATCGTCGTCAATATAATCTGAATCTAGGTTTGGGTACCAATTTCCAGACATTTTTTTTAAAAGAAGTTGGGAAGATGGGTTGAAATGGGTTTTATTTTGAAGTTGTGTTTTGATATGGTTGATATTGTTGAAATGTGTTTTGAAGTTGTGTATTATATAGGACTTTTTTTCTTTTTTTTTTTATTTTAATCCTTCTCAACGTTCACTTTTCCAACGTTCACATTTCCAATGTTCACTTTTCTCTCTCTTCTCCCGCGACCATACTCACGCCTGCCTGGGGGCTCGCGCTCGCGCCCCGTTCGCGCCCAGATTCGCGCCCCGGTGGTGTGGGGTTGGTGCCTGGGGGCGCGAGCGGAGGGGCTCTCGCGCCCAGGTTAGCGCCTCACACCCCTCAGCCTTAGAAATTACAATTTATGACGCCTTTATTAAATGAATCATGAAAAATGAAACATAGCATCATATGTTAAAACACATGTCGGCAAGACGATAAGCATGTCCAGAAAATAAAGACGTGCTATAAGATAAAAAGAAGATATAGTAAATGCGTACGTTTCACGCGTTTAAATGTTGAATATGTTTTCAGACGTATGTTGTTAGTAATCAATACACGTTTAAATGTTGAAACATGTTTTCAGACGTACGTAGTTAGTAATCAATTAATCATGTATATCTGTTTAAGGAGTGTTTGAGATTGTGTTTTCCAAATAATCTTTTTAGCATTTATAACTTCAGATGAAAAAAATAAAAACTGATTATTGGTTTATTTCATACCCAAATAAGCAATTGGTTTATTTTTTTTGAACGTCCAACTAATCCTCCAAATTGGCTACTGACTAAATTCACCGCATCGGGATCACTCGTCTTTCGATCCGGGAAAAGCCCTCACCTAAGGCCAACGCCCTTGAACACTAGACCGAAGGCACGACAGTGCGGTGAGATAAAACTCGTTCAGTTCAAGGATTCAACTAGTGAAAGCCACCTAATCGCCTAGTCTCCCATCATCACCTTGGTGCCTCTGAAACTAAATGCTATGGGCAGGAATCGAACCTGGATCACATAAAACACCAAATCTCTTTCTTACCACTCCACCACTAGCTCATTGACATAAGCAACTGGTTTATAACTTTTAAATTTTAATAATGATAAATTAATTTAACTATTTATAATAATAATATTAAGTAATGGCAATAATGCAACAAATTGGCAAAAGATTAGAACCCGATAACTGTAATTGAACCACTAAACACATAAACCACAAAACTTTTGAATCCAAACAAAACCAAAAAGATATCAAGTTATCAACAAAAGATATACCATTTCATTATTATTCCTCAATTCAAGCATCAAGGTGGGCCCCAGGAACAAACTTAGATTCATGATTAGACGTGGCGTTCATCATCGCCGTAGAAAGCTGCGTCCCATCATAGCTCAGTGGACTCCCACTCATTGGAATATTCGCCCCTTCCCCTGAGAGCATAACCGGAACAAAACTATAAACCACCGCCTGCTCCCGGTTCCCACCCTGAACATAACCATACACCACCGGCTGCTCCCGGTTTCCCACTCCTCTCTGGAAATAACCGCTTGACGTCTGGTTCACAACCGGCGTCACGTAGCTGCCACGTGTCACCGTAGTGTTATCCGGCGCCGGAATTTGCTGAATCAGCACCGCATTTTCCGGCGGCAACTGTTTTCCGGTGACTGCGTCCGTAGCTTCGGAACTGTTGTTGTTTGAATACTCCTTATCGAATCCGAACAGAAAGTCCGGATTCACGGACCGCAGTGCGACCGGAGTCGTGGCCGTAACCGTCGCCGGAAAGAAAACGAACAGTCGTAGCCTCGCCGGAGCGGCGGAAACGCGGCGGAGGAGATCGTACTCCGTAAACATGTTATCGACGTCTTCGTCATCGAAAACTGATACCAGAGCGTCGAGATCTTGTCCAGGTAACTTATACTTGAATCGGATTTCGGAATTGGACTCGCACAGTGCGTTCAATTTGCAGATCAGGTTGGAGAAATTGATGCTGCGATCGACGGTGAGGATCTTCGTGTCGCCGCCGATGTAGGACAGTTTCTGGTCATGAGGACGGTGGTGGATTTTGCCGCCATAACTACACATCAATTTCACTTTCTCCATTGAAGAGAATGGATTTGGGGTTTCGTTAGGGTTTTGTTTTGCATGTTGTTATAACCAAATGTCAGTATCAATTATCGCTTGTGATCGTGACCGTCCATTGTGATCTGGAATTGTAACGTGGGTGGGGTCCACACGGGTTTGGGTGGGGCCGTGACCAAAAGACTGGTCTGGCATGCTGACCAATTTTGACTTGTTTTATAATTTAAATGGTCTTTTTCTAAGTTTGTTTTCCCCTTTTAAGGAATTTATTGGTTGGAATTGTATCTAATTGTGTGCAATATAATATTGTTAAAACTTAACAATTTGCATGTAGTTAGTATTCGTCGTCATTGCTTTTATTTTATTTCCTTTTTCCATGTTTAAATCCTTTTTAAGTTTTTATTTCATCTCAACCATTTAATAAGCATTAAAGTATTATGTGCCATAAATAAATGAAGGTAATTAATATATAGGTTCCAAGAGAATGAATTATTTGACACTTAACTACTTTTTGAACAAGTGTAGTTGGCCTTCAAGCCTAATGGTATGATTTTAGGTTGATGGTTGAGATCTTTATTGTTTTATGTTTGAAATCTGATTTAACAGGTTTTCTCATAATGATAGGTTTCTTTTATGATGGGGTTCTTGAGTGAGTATCAAAATCAATATGAATGTCTAACATGTCGTCTTAGAAGGCTCACTCGAGTATTGATTTTAAAAAAAAATTATACACAAGTATTAATAGGGAAAAAGAGAAGAAAAATAAGTAATAAAATAATAAGAAAAAAAGTAAACAAAATAGAATTTTACTATACTATTAAAGTAATATAAGGTTTTCACATAACATTCAACTAGAATGTCCACATAAGCTTCCAACTCATTAACTTTCTATTTATATAATTTTCACATGTTAATTTAAACATTAATTTTAAACATTAACTCCTAAGTTGAAAAAAGTTTCAAAATAAATTGTTATAGTTATTATTTATTGAGTAATAAAGACAATTGAATGCTTTCATTGTTATTTTTAAAAATTTTGAGACTTTGTTACTTTGTTTTTTTTGAATTTTGAGAAATTATTTATGAACGTTTGGACTTGATCTATGGATGTTTGGATTGAAATGGTGGTTTAAGTCGCAATGTTTGGATTATATTGTTGCTTTATTAAACGCGCGGTTTAATAAAAATTATAATTATAACTTATTGTGATATTCATATTTTTAGCATTTTTTATGTTGTGTACTTAAATGTTTTATAATTTCTATAAAAATAGTTTTTGTAACACACAACTTATGTTACAACATCTACATGTTTACACTTCATAATTTATAACATATGACTTTAGTAGATGATGAAGTTTTTAACTAATATGTCTTTTATGTTTAATGGTATAAGTTATAAATATATGACATAACTTAGAATTATGTTTTAAATTGTAAATTTTCTCTATTTGTCTTTGTATGTTGGGTTTTTTTAATTAAAATAACAATGTGCAACCTTATAATAATAATAATAATAATAATAATAATAATAATAATAATGCTAGATTATCTGATGTTTACAATTCATTAAAATGTATATAACACACACGCGCGCGCACACATATATATATTGTGACATCTGCCCTGATCCGACCCGACCCAGGTACCCGTTTCTCTGACCCGATCTCTTTCTTTTATGATTTAATATATATTTATACTTATATTTTACTTTTAATAATAATAATATACTTTTCCTTCCCGCCTCTTTCTCTCTCTTTCTTTCCGCCGTCCCGTCCCTCTCCTTCTCTCTTTCCGCCTTCTTTTCCCTCTTGTCGCCGTCCCGCCCTTAAGCCTTGTTTCCCTCTTTTTCTTCTAACTCTTTGCTTGTCCTTTGTTCCTTCCCGCCTAAGGTTGTCTGCGCAGCTCCACGCGCCAGACCCCTTACAAGGAATCCTGCGTGAAGACCACCTGTTTCAGCGATACGCGAGACGAACTCTTCTCGCAGCGCGCTAAGAATTGTAATTCTTCTCGCAGCGCGCTAAGAACGGTAGTTCTTCCCGCGACGCGCTAAGGATTTGTAGTTCTTCTCGCAGCGCGCTAAGAATCGTAGTTCATCCCTCGACGCGCGAAGAATTATAGTTCTTCCCGCGGCGCGCTAGGAATTTTAGTTCCTCCCGCGGCGCGCTAAGAAATGTGATTCTTCCCGCGGCGCGCTTAGAAATGTAGTTCTTTCCGCGACGCGTTAAGGTTGGTTCTGTCTGCCTTCGCGCTCGCGCTCTCTTGTCCTTCTGTGTCTGCCTTCGCTCTCGATCGTGCGCTCGAGCTTTCTCGCGCTGAACCCTTTGAGTTTTCTTCTGTTTAATCTAGCTGTTTGCTTTTGTGTTGTCTTATCTTTTGTGCTGTTGACCTAATCTGCTTTATGTCTGAAAAGCCACTTTCGGCGCAGCATGCTCACCAACCCCATTGGTTGGCAGAAAAAGTGACTGACATTATCTTTTGAGATCTGCTTTTTCCATGCTTGACCAGTACCTTTATCTGATCCGCCCATGCTTTTTACTGTTCCCTGTCAGCCTTTTTCTCTTTTTCCCTGCTGCCATATCTTTTGATATCTTTTACTTTCTGAACTTGCTTTTGATATCTTTTGTTATCTTTTGTTTTGTCTTGTTCTGATTGTCTTGGAATCTTTTCCCCTTTTTCTGGATTCATGTCTCCTAGGGTTTCCCTATAAATAATAATGTTATTTTCCTAACACTACACACACAAAACACTTAATCTCTCCTGTTCTCTTTCTCTTCCTTTGCTCTCTGCCGATTGTCCTTCTGCCGCCTCCTCTCTTGCCTCCGTTTTCTCTCCTCTGCCCTGATTTTCGGTAATATATTATATATAATAATTTACTTATTAATTATGCTAACTTATAATCAAGACTTAAATCAATTCATTAAAACAATAATCTTATTTATAGGTTAACTTGTGCTTGTTTAAAGTTGGTTCTTGCTTTATCTTACACCGCATCGTTTATCAAGTGAGTAATCTCGTACCTAATCCCTTTCTATTTTTAATGTTTTGGGATGTTCATGTGTTCATACAAACTTAGAGTCTTAAACTTGTTTATGAATTTTAGTCGCGCAGTATCTCATGTGTTGAGGACGTAGACTTGGCTGTTTATTTGTATGTGTGGATCATTAACCGTCTTGTCGGTCTATTCCGCAGTTTTCATGGTACCATTAGATGAACACGGGAGAACTATCGTTTATGATTTTCTCTTTTGTTTGCACATGCACAGTTTGTCTTGTTTGTGAGCTCAATTGTGAGCACTGGCAGTCTATGAATCTTAGAGTTGGTCCCGATCAGATTACACCCTTGTTGAAAACCAGACATACACATGTTGCGCGCAGATTTATTGTTATCTATGTATTGTATTAAACTTGATTTCTCACCAACACGCAAGTGTTTGACGTTTATTTTAACACATGTTCAGGTTTGCAGTAGCTGTTTTGGAGCTTGAGGACACGTAGGAAGTTTTCTTTATTTTGGACCTAGATTAAAATGTATCAAGACAAGTTTTTGCTGTTCGAATATTATGAGTTATAATATATTGATTTATGTTATCTTGTTAACCTTGCGCGTGCGCGAATGAATGTATTTATTAAATATTGACACCCAATAGTGTCACGAGTAATGAAACAATATGTGGCGCCCCGATGTATAATCCGCCTTTGGTCGGGGTGTTACAGATTGGTATCAGAGCTCGTTGACTTTAGGATAGGTGGTTAGACGTAACAGCCTAGAATACCTAAGAGTCCCTTCTCGCGCATGAGAGAAATCTCATGTTTGCGCGCTTATTGTTAATTACTCGTTATTTATGAATATGCTCGCGCCTGCGCAGTATATGATCTTATGTTTTATTCCGCGATATTTCGATTTTTGTTGAATTTCGATTTTTATTGATTTTACTTATATATTCGTTTGTTGGATTTGAAAATCCGAAAAGTCATGGTGATACATGAATAGTTGATTTTCAATTTCCATTTACGATTATGTTCTGAGGTTGGAGACTTGAAAAGTCATGGTGATACATGAATAGTTGATTTTCAATTTCCCTTTACGATTATGTTCTGAGGTTGGAGACTTGAAAAGTCATGGTGATACATGAATTGTCAACCTCCAATACTCATTTTCTTGTATGTTTTATATTGAAGATTGAAAAGTCATGGTGATACATGAATCGTCAATCTCCAATACTCGTTTGCTCGTATATTTTAAATTGGGAATTCGGAAAGTCATGGTGATACATGAATTGTCGATTCTTGATTCGAATTTGTTACCTTTATTAAGTCTGCATTTAAAGTCATTTAATCTACTTTAACTTTTGATAGTATCTAACCCTGCGAAACCAAGCTTTATAAAGTTATACTTTGCGCTAAAACCAAGATATTAACTAAAATTAAAACTTTTATAGAATGCCTCCGCTATCTCGCCGATTTCAGAGAAGAGAAGCCTCGCGCATGCGTAGACAGCAACGTTCCCAGGAAATGGCCGCCGCAATAGCCCAAGCTTTGAGCCAAAACAATACCAACACCTCTGGTTACAACATTAAGTCCTTTAACGCGGGTAACCCTCCAAAGTTCACAGGTCTTGAAGGAGCCACCGTGATGCTCCAGTGGCTTGAGAAAGTAGAAAACACTTTCCTCCACACCCAATGCCCCTCAGACAGACGAACCCTATATGCTTCCAGTGTCCTGGAATCTAGAGCGCTTACATGGTGGAATGGAGTAGCCCATGCGCGTGGCGCAGAAGCTGCTTCCAGCATGCTCTGGGAGGAATTTAAGGAAATTCTGACGCGAGAATTTTGCCCTCCCAACGAAGTTAAGCGCCTGGAGGAAGAATTCTGGAACTTGAAGCAATACAGCGGTGAAGCGCGCGAGTACGCGACGCGCTTCCATGAACTAAGCCTGCTTGTCCCTCACCTTGTTACCCCTTCCCGCCGAGCCATAGAGAAATTCCTTGGGGGTCTCCCCATGGAAATTCAAGATTCTGTATGGGCCAGAAACCCAGCAACCCTCTCTGACGCCATCGAGTTGGCCGCTGTGCTCAGCGACAACCATGTCAGAGCAGGAACCCTGTTCCTGCGGGGAACAGAAAAGACCAAACCCACCAAGACTGCCCCTGAACCAACAGAAACCAAACCAGAACCCTCAAACCGTAACAACCTCAAGCGCAGGCGCAAAGCCTATGCGCTTACCAGCCCGCCCATAGTCCAGCAACCCGCCTACCAACCTCCAGTTTATGCGCCTAACCCTCTGACAGCCTACCCAACTCCCCCTATAGTCCACAACTATGCCTTAACCAATCCAGCACTCCCTGCCCCGCCACCTAAGAAACCTTACACAGGAAACCACCCCTTTTGCCCAACCTGTAGACTCCACCACCCACCTCAAGTCCCATGTCGACTTTGTACCCGATGTGGCCGCGCTGGTCACCTCGCAGAAAACTGTAGAGTCCCTCTCGCCAACCCAATTGCGCCAACACCACCAGTCTACCCGCAGAACCCACAACCAACCTACCAAAACCCATGACCCAGATCGTGCTTTAACTGCGGTGATCCCAGTCATTTCCGGAACGCGTGCCCGAGACTACAAGTGCAAATCACGCAAGCGAATCCGGTGAACCAGATTTCGAACCAGGCGACGCGTGGACGAGCTTTTAACATAACCGCGCACCAAGCGCAAGCGAATAATGACGTAGTTAATGGTACATTTTTACTTAACGGATTTTATGCTTCTATACTTTTTGATACTGGCGCCGATCGAAGTTTTATCTCTCGCGCCTTCGAGCAGAAGCTTGCGCGACCGCGCGATAACTTAAAAGAAGATTTTTCAGTTGAATTGGCTAACGGTGAAACTGTTTTAATTAACTCTGTGATTAAAGATTGCACGCTTAACCTTAACGAAAACGATTTTCTGATTGACCTCATCCCTATGCCTCTTGGAAGCTTTGATGTTATCATTGGTATGGACTGGCTTTCGCATAATCGCGCCGAAGTTATTTGCGCCAAGAAGTTGATTCGCATACCTCGAGAGAATGGTGATCTTCATATCTACGGCGAGAAACCCTCCCGCGGTCTTAAACTTATGTCCTGCGCCGAAGCCCAAAGACTCATGCGGAAAAGGTGTATTGCCTTCTTAGCCCATGTGGTTAAACCTGCTGAAGAAAAGAAGAAGCTTCGCGATATCCCTGTTGTGCGTGATTTCCCTGAAGTTTTTCCTGATGATCTTCCTGGTATCCCTCCCGCTCGTGAAGTCGAGTTCCTTATTGATCTTGTCCCTGGTGCTTCCCCCGTTGCTAAATCTCCTTACCGTCTTGCGCCCGCTGAGATGCAAGAATTGGCAAGTCAACTTCAAGAGTTGACTGCTAAAGGATTCATTCGCCCTAGCTCTTCGCCCTGGGGTGCTCCGGTGTTGTTCGTTAAAAAGAAAGATGGATCGTTTCGCATGTGTATTGATTACCGCGAGTTGAACAAACTCACCATTAAAAACCGGTATCCCTTACCGCGTATTGACGACCTCTTTGATCAACTCCAAGGTGCCTCTTGTTTCTCCAAGATTGATCTCCGCTCTGGCTATCACCAGTTGCGCATCCGCGATGAAGATGTTCCGAAGACTGCTTTTCGAACTCGTTATGGCCATTTTGAATTCTTGGTCATGTCCTTCGGTTTAACCAACGCACCCGCCGTTTTCATGGATCTAATGAATCGGGTGTGTAGGCCTTTCTTGGATAAATTCGTGATTGTGTTTATCGATGATGTTCTGGTGTATTCTAAGACCAAGGCCGAGCATGAGCAACATCTTCGGTTGGTGTTGCAAAAGCTTCGAACCGAGCAGCTCTATGCTAAGCTTTCCAAGTGTGAATTCTGGTCTGATGAAGTACAGTTTCTTGGCCATGTTGTGAACAAGATGGGTATTCATGTCGACCCATCCAAAATTGAAGCAATCAAGAACTGGATTACGCCATCCTCTCCTTCCGAGATCCGTTCCTTTCTGGGCTTAGCTGGTTACTACCGGCGATTCATTTCGAACTTCTCGAAGATCGCTTTGCCTTTAACAGCTCTAACGCACAAAGGTAAACCGTATATTTGGGGCTTGAAGCAAGAAGAAGCCTTTCTGATGCTCAAGCGTTTGTTGTGTGAAGCTCCTGTTCTTGCGCTACCTGAGGGTAATGAAGATTTTGTCGTGTATTGCGATGCATCCAACCAAGGTCTCGGTTGTGTTCTTATGCAACGAGGCAAGGTTGTCGCTTACGCATCAAGGCAACTCAAGGTTCACGAAAAGAATTATACAACTCACGACCTCGAACTAGGTGCAGTTGTTTTTGCCTTGAAGATCTGGAGACACTACCTTTATGGTACTAAGTGTATCCTCTACACTGACCATAAAAGCCTTCAGCATATCTTTGATCAGAAGGAACTTAACATGAGGCAACGCCGATGGAACGAACTCATCAGCGATTACGATTGTGAGATCCGGTATCATCCTGGTAAGGCTAATGTGGTAGCCGATGCGCTCAGCCGAAAACCCTGCCAGCTTAACTGTATCTTGCCGCGCACGCATCTTCACTTTGCGCCGATTCAAAGCAACCTTGAATCGCGTATTCGTGACGCGCAGCGAGCATCCATCAGTAATGGTAACCTTCGCGCCGAGTTAGCGTGTGGCGCGGAAGCGCATTTTGTGCCTAATCTGAGTGGAATTCTCTGCTATCTCAATCGCATCTGGATTCCCTTTGATGAGAATCTTCGCGCTGATATCCTGAGTGAAGCACACAAATCTCGGTATTCTATTCATCCCGGCGCTGATAAGATGTACAAGGATTTGCGCATTACTTATTGGTGGCCCGGTATGAAGAAGGATATTGCTGTGTTCGTAGCTAGATGCCTGACTTGTTCTAAAGTAAAAGCTGAACACCAACGCCCATCTGGTTTGCTCGAACAACCAGAAATTCCTGCGTGGAAATGGGAAAGTATAGCAATGGACTTTATTACCAAGTTACCTTTGACAGCAAGCAAACATGATAGCATTTGGGTAATAGTGGATCGTTTGACTAAGTCTGCTCACTTTCTGCCCATTCGTGAAAACTACCGTGTTGAGCAACTCGCGCAGCTTTATGTCAAGGAAATTGTCTGCCGCCATGGTACTCCTTTGAGCATCATATCCGATCGCGATGGCCGTTTTATATCTCGCTTTTGGAAATCTCTCCAATCTGCGCTAGGAACTCGCTTGGACATGAGTACGGCATATCATCCTCAGACTGACGGTCAGTCTGAGCGAACTATTCAAACTCTTGAGGATATGCTCCGATCTTGTGTTCTTGATTTTGGAGGTAATTGGGATTCACACCTGCCTTTGATCGAGTTCTCTTATAATAACAGCTATCATTCCAGTATCGGTATGGCCCCATTTGAAGCACTTTACGGTCGTAAGTGCCGCTCCCCGATTTGTTGGAGCGAAGTGGGTGAAACTCAAATCACAGGACCCGAACTTGTTCAAGAGACAACCGATAAAATCGCCAAGATCCGTGATCATCTGCTGACTGCCCGAAGCCGACAGAAGAGTTACGCAGATCGCAGGCGAAAGCCTCTCGAATTTCAAGTTGGTGATCTTGTTCTCCTCAAAGTGTCGCCCTGGAAGGGTGTTGTCCGCTTTGGGAAGAAAGGTAAGCTTGCTCCTCGTTATGTTGGTCCATTCAAGATTCTCGCGCGTGTGGGAAAAGTTGCCTACAGACTTGACCTGCCGCCCGCGCTCAGTAATGTGCATCCAACGTTCCATGTATCCAATCTCAAGAAGTGTTTAGCTGACGAGAACCTTCACATTCCACTTGATGAAGTTCAAGTTGATGAAACTATGCATTTCGTTGAGAAGCCTGTTGAGATTATGGATCGCGAGGTAAAGCAAACCAAGCGCAGTCGTATCCCTATCGTGAAAGTTCGTTGGGAGTCCAAGCGCGGAGCCGAGTTTACATGGGAAAGGGAAGATCAAATGAAGATCAAATACCCGCACCTGTTCTCTGCGCAACCTACTTCGAGATAAATTTCGGGACGAAATTTCTTAAAGTAGGGGAGACTGTGACATCTGCCCTGATCCGACCCGACCCAGGTACCCGTTTCTCTGACCCGATCTCTTTCTTTTATGATTTAATATATATTTATACTTATATTTTACTTTTAATAATAATAATATACTTTTCCTTCCCGCCTCTTTCTCTCTCTTTCTTTCCGCCGTCCCGTCCCTCTCCTTCTCTCTTTCCGCCTTCTTTTCCCTCTTGTCGCCGTCCCGCCCTTAAGCCTTGTTTCCCTCTTTTTTCTTCTAACTCTTTGCTTGTCCTTTGTTCCTTCCCGCCTAAGGTTGTCTGCGCAGCTCCACGCGCCAGACCCCTTACAAGGAATCCTGCGTGAAGACCACCTGTTTCAGCGATACGCGAGACGAACTCTTCTCGCAGCGCGCTAAGAATTGTAATTCTTCTCGCAGCGCGCTAAGAACGGTAGTTCTTCCCGCGACGCGCTAAGGATTTGTAGTTCTTCTCGCAGCGCGCTAAGAATCGTAGTTCATCCCTCGACGCGCGAAGAATTATAGTTCTTCCCGCGGCGCGCTAGGAATTTTAGTTCCTCCCGCGGCGCGCTAAGAAATGTGATTCTTCCCGCGGCGCGCTTAGAAATGTAGTTCTTTCCGCGACGCGTTAAGGTTGGTTCTGTCTGCCTTCGCGCTCGCGCTCTCTTGTCCTTCTGTGTCTGCCTTCGCTCTCGCGCGTGCGCTCGAGCTTTCTCGCGCTGAACCCTTTGAGTTTTCTTCTGTTTAATCTAGCCGTTTGCTTTTGTGTTGTCTTATCTTTTGTGCTGTTGACCTAATCTGCTTTATGTCTGAAAAGCCACTTTCGGCGCAGCATGCTCACCAACCCCATTGGTTGGCAGAAAAAGTGACTGACATTATCTTTTGAGATCTGCTTTTTCCATGCTTGACCAGTACCTTTATCTGATCCGCCCATGCTTTTTACTGTTCCCTGTCAGCCTTTTTCTCTTTTTCCCTGCTGCCATATCTTTTGATATCTTTTACTTTCTGAACTTGCTTTTGATATCTTTTGTTATCTTTTGTTTTGTCTTGTTCTGATTGTCTTGGAATCTTTTCCCCTTTTTCTGGATTCATGTCTCCTAGGGTTTCCCTATAAATAATAATGTTATTTTCCTAACACTACACACACAAAACACTTAATCTCTCCTGTTCTCTTTCTCTTCCTTTGCTCTCTGCCGATTGTCCTTCTGCCGCCTCCTCTCTTGCCTCCGTTTTCTCTCCTCTGCCCTGATTTTCGGTAATATATTATATATAATAATTTACTTATTAATTATGCTAACTTATAATCAAGACTTAAATCAATTCATTAAAACAATAATCTTATTTATAGGTTAACTTGTGCTTGTTTAAAGTTGGTTCTTGCTTTATCTTACACCGCATCGTTTATCAAGTGAGTAATCTCGTACCTAATCCCTTTCTATTTTTAATGTTTTGGGATGTTCATGTGTTCATACAAACTTAGAGTCTTAAACTTGTTTATGAATTTTAGTCGCGCAGTATCCCATGTGTTGAGGACGTAGACTTGGCTGTTTATTTGTATGTGTGGATCATTAACCGTCTTGTCGGTCTATTCCGCAGTTTTCATGGTACCATTAGATGAACACGGGAGAACTATCGTTTATGATTTTCTCTTTTGTTTGCACATGCACAGTTTGTCTTGTTTGTGAGCTCAATTGTGAGCACTGGCAGTCTATGAATCTTAGAGTTGGTCCCGATCAGATTACACCCTTGTTGAAAACCAGACATACACATGTTGCGCGCAGATTTATTGTTATCTATGTATTGTATTAAACTTGATTTCTCACCAACACGCAAGTGTTTGACGTTTATTTTAACACATGTTCAGGTTTGCAGTAGCTGTTTTGGAGCTTGAGGACACGTAGGAAGTTTTCTTTATTTTGGACCTAGATTAAAATGTATCAAGACAAGTTTTTGCTGTTCGAATATTATGAGTTATAATATATTGATTTATGTTATCTTGTTAACCTTGCGCGTGCGCGAATGAATGTATTTATTAAATATTGACACCCAATAGTGTCACGAGTAATGAAACAATATGTGGCGCCCCGATGTATAATCCGCCTTTGGTCGGGGTGTTACATATATGGTCTTACCGAAAGCATCCTCTCTATTCCTATGAGGTGGAGGTAGGACTGTCTACATCTTATCCTCCTCAGACTGTACCATAGCTTTGCCATTGGTGGGATCTACTGAATACGATGATAATGAAGTTTTATATATTTTTTGTCCGTGTGTAACACGAGATTTAACCTAGTATCTATGTATACCAATTCGTTATACTGGTTTCAACTTTAATAGAACATCGAATCATATTTATTAAAGGAAGAGGGTCATGTGTTAGCTTATGTGAATGAATTATAGTTATGTATTATATTCTCAAATTTCAACACTTTATAACTTAACTAAAAAATAAATCTTATAATTTAGTAATCTTCTAAAAACTTCTCAAATCTCGTTTTCTATATCTATATCTAATTACAAAATATCTTTTTGTTTATTTTTCTTTTTCGTCCACTCATAACCATTATATATATAGAAAATAAGAGCATTCTTAATGGGTTTTCTATCTCCATCTTTAAAATTTAACTGAAAACACAATTTCTTTAATTTATACATCACTAGGTTTTATCCATTTATAGTTTTTGTTTATAATATTTATATATTTTATTGATTTTAATTTTATTTATTGTAAGAAAGTTAATAATATACTGAGGGTTTGATGATGAAAGATTTTCACAAATAAATGAGATGTTATAGTCTGTTTAAAAGCTATCTGGGTTTAATGAGACCCATGAACCGCTTATTTTTTTTACAATAAATGTTTCTTAATTATAAAAAATAATATCTTTTTTTTTTAAATTGGATATTAATTTTTTAGTATATCCTTACTTTTTAAGATTTTCATATCAAATATTTGGTAAGATTAATTTTTAATTTTATGAGATGTTATAACCCGTTTAATGGTTATCTGGGTTTGGTGAGATTCATACATGTGAATTCGGGTCAAGTGCATGAGAAACTTTCATTTACAAATAAAATAATATGGTGGTTTGAGAGGATATAGGGAGCAACCAGAGAGCTTTTAAATGTTTAGTTTATATATATTTAAAATTTGATGACGAAAGGATTTCACAAATAAATGAGATGTTACCTGTTTAAAAGCTATATGGGTTTGGTGAGACCCATGATCCGCTTATTTTTTTTACAATAAAATTATTTCTTAATTATAAATAATATCTTTCTTTTTTTAAATCGGATATTACTTTTTAGTATATCCCTATTCTATAGGATTTTCAAACAAAATATTTGGTGAGATTAATTTTTAATTTAATGAGATGTTATAACCCGATTAAAGACTATCTGGGTTTGATGAGACTCATACACATGAATTCGGGTCAATCGCATGACTTTAGTTCAAAATGGATGTGTTTTACAACACATCATGTATACACTAAAGGTACACTTTGGGCGACGTATGACTTTGGTTTATTCCTTTCAAAAACTATCTAGACTGACCAGTGCCTTGAGTTCAAAATCCCTAGGAAGTTATGCATAAGTAAACATGTAATCTTGCACCTTGAACTCTTATACAATGCCACTCAGATATACCTAGGGTAAGAAAGTTTAAACCGAATTCATAGAACCCCACTTACTTTATACGTAAGACGGAAACATCTCGTGTACTACAAGTCGACACCTTAACACTATATCTTAGTTTTTAGTGCATTTGAATCAAGGTGTTTAGCTCATAGGATGTGGCCTCGCCTCCACATTTAGATATTGGGATAAATTAAGAATCATAGTTAACTAAAAGATTGTGGTAGATGATCACGAAATAAAATGCCTCAATACGTACAATAACAATATATGTTGCAATTCCATCTATAATCATATATTTTATCACTATGATTCTAAGTTTTGCCAACACTTCAAATGGTGTTCCTAATATAATAGAACTCCATCATACACTTTTAGTTCTCAAAGGGACATCCTGGTGATAAGGTGTCTTCTTTTATTTTTAAGAGCTCGAGGGTTTAAATCCTACAACAGATAAATATAAGAGTTAATATATATAAGTGATTAGTATGAGTAAATTACGAGCAGTGTTAAAAAAAGAGATGATGTGCATTCATTTGATTTTGAGGCATAAGATTCTATAAAAAATGATTACATGTTCAAGGGTGACTAATAATTTCTTACTTGATCATAAAAAGCTGACAGTAATCACTCGCGCTTATTAAGTGATTGATTTGTTTATACTAAATCCGATATGCTTCGACTTTCAAATGTATACATTATTATATTATTTTAGTGTTGTGGATTTCCACAAATATTCAACCAAAACATTTGTTTGGTCCCGTTGTAGCTATATGATATCATCAAATTGCAATTTTGTTTGGGCCTAGTTGCTCAAAAGTCGAGGCCTAACTGGTCAGTGATCTATAATCTATATGGTCTCCAAAATATGGTTCATCATCAAACTGCATATTCATTTGGGCCGATAATAATTTTAGAGCTATGTTAAAAAGCCCATCTTCAAGGCTTTAGCCTGTAGGTAGAGTGCTTAACTACTAGTACTCAAGACTGGAACTCCGTATTTCTTTTCCAAAACTTAGGAGTTTCAAATATACAAAAGAATAAAAATGCACTTAATTATGATTAATCATTGGAGTATTTGTGATTTTGTGTTCCTTTTTCTAATCAAGTCTTTATATAAAAAATATGAAATCAAGTTATTATTATGATTAAAAAAATTATATAAGGATTTAGTTAATATTTTTTATAAGATAGCAATACTGTAGCATTACTCAGTGGTTTAAATAAATAACAATTATTTTATCAAGAACTGAACTTTTATTCTTATGAGTTGCTTTGTCCATATATTTTACTTTATTTTAACAAAATTGCTAAGTCGAATGCAATTCACCGATTAACAGAGAGCAAAACAATACCTTGATATTCAAACAAAATAAGAGCTTATATCGATGAAGCTGAAGGAGTATAAGTCAGCCATTGCATATATAGTCCTAAACCGATGACTTTTATTTAAACGCAATTGACATGGATGGAAAGGAGATCGAATACACAACAGTAACATTTCCACACAATTGAAATCGAGAGGCGAGTAATTCGAGTATAATCTTCACAATGGCCTTCCTATCCTTAGCCCCTCAAGATTTGTTACCAACAAATAGCATCGAATTTGGAAAAAAATAAATAATAATAATAATAATAATAATAATAATAATAATAATAATAAAACCAACTATGTTACTGTTGAATTTGGAAAAGGAAATAAAATTTTAAGAAAAACTGTCTCAATTAAATCCAGTAACTCTGAAGTTAAATAAAATCGAATCAAATCATAGATCAAGATTCATGAAGTGCTTTTATTTGCAATGATGTCATAATAATTAATTGAGTTGTGTGCATCATACTTTCAGTAAAATAGTAAAAACATATATAGAAGGGATCAAACCTACTTGAATCTTACAATCCATCAACAATTCGAAATAATTATAAGTAAAAGAGTGAAAAGTTTATATATTGAGTGAGTGTACGACCATAACATATATT
Organism: Bidens hawaiensis; assembly: GCF_021521415.1. Lineage (NCBI taxonomy): Eukaryota > Viridiplantae > Streptophyta > Magnoliopsida > Asterales > Asteraceae > Bidens > Bidens hawaiensis. The sequence goes on along the minus strand of NW_027501868.1, from coordinate 8,418 downwards.
GCACATATAGATATGGTAAAGCTGGTCATTATTTGTTCAATATCACGTGTTGACAATTTATGGAATAGCTGATATATATAACTTTTAATATTATAATACGTTAGTCACTTGCGGAGCCAGGAACTTTTTTCTGTGGGTTCGAAATTTTTTGATGTTTAATTTTTTTTCGGTGTCAAAGTTTTTGTGCCCAAATGGGTCGGGTCGGGTCGATCATTTGGTTAAATAAATAAAATGCATACTATTATAGCAAAAATAAAAAGATATTGCATATTATAATTGTTCCTTGCGTGTGTTCATGTTTTGAAAAATATCTTCAATCACGATTTTGGAAATAACTCATTCTCAAAATAACAAATACAATTAAAGCATCATTCATATAATCGTCAACCTTACACAAATCCGACTTCACATGCTCCATTGAAGGAAAACATTTCTCAAACGTTAGACCAACAGGTATTGGTTGTTGGCGATGGTTGAACCTTGAGGCGAACGGTGAAGATGATGAAGCAATGGTCATCTGGTCGATAAAAAGAAGATGATCGGTTGCTGAGTTGATGACCGATGTTTTTATTTGTTTATTTATATATTTTTTTATCTAGGTATTATGTTTAAGAATGTTAATTGGGTTGGGCTTATTGATCCATTTAATGAGTATTTTGAGCTTTTTATTAATCTATATATGGGGTAATAGGGTATTATTGACTCATATATAATGTTTGTTAATAATTTTTATAATTTTTTTAGAAGCTTTTTATATTTTATAAAAAGAATATTCGTTACTAAAAAAATATGACTAAACTTTTTTATTATCAATGGGTTCGAATATACTTTTTTAAAATGATACTGGGTTTGCTAGCCAAAAAAGAATGGGTTCGCTCGTTAATTCAACACTGTAGGTCATATATAAAACCAAAAAAGAACCGGCGAACCCGGTGGTGAAAGTGTGGCTCCGCCACTGACGTTAGTAAAGTTGAAGTTAATATATAATACCTTATAGGATTTTAAATAACCTTAAGGAACGTTCGTTTCACATAATTCATGGGAATTCAAAGAAATTGGAATTAAAATCCCATGACATGACGTGTTTGTTTCATTGGAATTGGAATCTTAATTCCATTTTGGTGTTTTCGGATGTCAAGGAATTGGAATTGGAATACAATTCCTTCAAATTCCTTTAAATCAAGGGATTCTAAATCTTTCCAAAATGTGAAGGATTTCAAGCGAACTCGTTGTAATCTTTCTCAAAGTTTTTTTTTTAACGAGAACAATGAATAAAATATTTTTTTTTTACTTTTTTCGTTTTCGATTTATATTTAGAGTTATGAATTTTTTATTATTATATTTGAATATTTTTTTGAGGTTTTTGATCTTAATAGAAAACCCCTAAAAAAATCAAAAATAAATATAAAAAAATCATAACACAAAATATAAATAAAGAACAAAATATCTTAAAAAAAACTAAAATATTTCCGCCGTTATCCTCGTTAAAAAAAAGAACCTTGATTCCAATTCATTTGTCAAATGAACACATCAAGAATGGAATTGGATTTCAATTCCTTCAAATTCCAATTTTTATTGGAATGTTCAAATTCCAAATCCAATTCCCAATCCTAGGCAAATTCCAATTCCATTCCATTATGTGAAACGAACGCGCCCTTAGGTAGCCTATGGTATGCATGAATGATAGGGGGAATGGAATAATTCATTGCGTGGGAATGAAAAAAATGGTGTTTGGTTGCTCAATGGAATGGAATCACTATTACACATGGAATTACATTCCATCAAAACCATTTATTCCCACCCCTCTTCTTTTTTTTTTTTCATTTCATTCCTCCTTCACCCTACTTTCTCAACAACACCACTACCTAACAACAACCACTACTACCATCGCCACCACCAACACCTGACCGCCACCGTTGCCACCACCACCGCCTCCGCCACCACCACCTTCCACCAGCGCAACCACCACCACCGCCGCCGCCACCATCGTTGTCGTAACCACCGCAAATGTCACACCCCGACCAATGAAGGCGGAAACATCGAGGCGCGACATGATTGCTCATTGCACAATGACACTATAAAGTTACAATGTTTAAACAACTCATTTAAATCCATATCATCATAAATAACACAACAATTGTTCATACAAAATGCCAAATAGATAGATAAACAAATAACTTGTTCTTTTATTTTCTAATATCCTAAAACCAAGATAATAAGTTTCTTCAAGTAATCCAATCAAGCTAACATCAAACCTGTAACATTGCATAAAATAGAGTTTGTCAACAAGAAGGTTGGTGAGCAATTTTCATAGTTTTGGACAATAAGTATATAGTATGAAATCCACAACTAGTATATGAAAACAATAAATAATAGCAACAATTTAGATAATAAAACCGTCAATAAGAATACATTGACGAACCATCAATAAGAATACATTGACGACAATAATGAAATCGTCAATAAGAATACATTGACGACACCTTTCTATATGGGGATACCATATATACTCGGAATTAACGTATGATCATACTTTGATGAGGCTACCCGCCTTAGCATTCAAGAATTTGCACATAATCATGTAAAGCATATAACACCAAATCGAGCATTTATTTAAGTAAACATATACAATACGTGTTGTGGTTTAAAACTCAAGTATAAATCATTTGAATTTGAATAAGTATGCAATGCCACCCCCAAAACGAAAGATGGAAAACGGGGGATGAAAAAGTACTCACATTAACAAGTAACTTGAAAGATAGTGTCGTGAATAATCGGAGAGATCGGTTTAACGAGCAAGACCTATATTAAACGGGTCTCGTGTTAGTATGTAGTCTTGGAAGTGTTTAAATAAAATACATGACAAATAAAGTAAATAAATAAAGTTTAGGATTTAAAATGTAAATATTTGAGAAATTAAAGAAACGAGTTTTGTAAAATAAGTTTACTCGAAACCGGGTATCGGTATTCTATTCATTAGTTTTTTTCTTTTTTTTTTACTCAACCTATGTTAAGTAATAATGTGGGTTAAAATGCGATATTGCAAAACCCTTGGTTATAAGAATACCAAAACGAGGTTTAAACGAGTGTTTCGGGTTTGTCGGTTCGAGACTTGATAATTGACCAAGCTCACAGTTAACTTCCCAAAATAATAAATGTTATGAGATAACTCAATAAAATCAAAATAGACTTAACCAAGTATGTAGTTCTATTGTGAAGAACCTTAACTTTCGTTAAGTGAGTATACGACCTTATCGGTTCGAACTTGTTATAAGATCAAGTTGGTTACCGACACGCCAAGTATGTTTAGAAATTAACTAAAATTGATTTAAAATATAATCTTGAAGAAAAATATGAGTTTTGGTGGCTAAAAACACACTTGTGTGTCTTAAGCGAGTGAACTCGGTTTAGTTCGGTTTTTGGTTCGGTCCTTGACTCGGAATAAGACCGAGGATGGTTACCACATACCCAATTACCATGGAACTTGTAAAATAACTTATAAATAATAATACTCAAGTTTTACATTCAAAAAGTTAACAATAAAGCTTTTAAACAAAAGTTTGGTTTTTGGTTCGGTCCTTGACTCGGAATAAGACCGAGGATGGTTACCACATACCCAATTACCATGGAACTTGTAAAATAACTTATAAATAATAATACTCAAGTTTTATATTCAAAAAGTTAACAATAATGCTTTTAAACAAAAGTTCGGTTTTTGGTTCGGTTCTCAACTCGGGATGAAACCGAGGCTAGTCACCACATACCCAATACCATGGAACTTGACAAATATGAACAATAAACTAAAATATGTAGAAGTTACAGGAAGTATAACAAGTTATATGGTTAGATATGTTAAATATATAAACAAGGACTACAAAGTCCTCCATGTAACCTTGCTTTACTAGCCCGACATTTCAAACCGGCCGAGACCGCATAAATGAAAGACCGAAGGTAAACAAGGAGTGTATATTATATATATGTTGTAACATCAAGCTTTAAGTATTGAGAAGTTAGTTAAAATGAAAGATTAGCTTATGAAGAACAACCTTAGAATTCAAGAATTTGAGAGAGAAATGAAGAAATGAGCAAGCACAAATGAAGAAGATGGGTGTGTATATATAGGGTAAGTTGAATGGGTCTTTTCATAAGGATGTTTCATGAAAATGGGTTGGTTATAGACCCAAGAAAGCACAAACTACAAATGGGTCCTTCAAATCTCCATTTTGGTAGTTTTAGTTCCTGGAGTTCGTTTTGAGCATTTTTCGGGGAATTTTAAGAACCGAAAAGAGTGTTTTTTTTATCCAACAACTATAAAACAAATATTTAACATACAATTCATCATTTTGATAATATCAAAAGGCTCGGGATACAAAACGGGTCGGGTTTACATTAAGAATACAAGTATAAAATAACCCGAAATTGACAAATGTCACAGCAAACGTCATCACCACCACCGCTTGACCATCACCACCACCACCACCCACTGTTGCTGTCTGACCACCACCACCATCGTCGCCCGCCAACCCTACCACCGCCATCATTACCAATTCTACCATCGCTTGACCACCGCCAATATCGTCGCCACCATTTTCGTTGACGGAGCTAACATCACCACCATCCCCATTGCAGCCTTTTTTTTAGTAAAAAAATATTATTTTGAGATATTATTGTTTTTATTAATTCTATTTCATTCAAACAATTTTTGGGATAACAAACAACATAAAGCAACAATTCATTTCATTCCCATGGATTAACCAAATAAAACAAAGGAATGGTGAAGAGGTAGGTCCCAGCAGAGCCCAGTTGGACCCGCAAGACTCACCTTGAACAGGGACGTCTGCGCGGTTGGACCCGCAAGACTCACCTGAAACATGGACGTCTGCGCGGTTGGACCAGCAAGACTCACCTTAAACAGAGACGTCTGCGCAGTTGGACCCGCAAGACTCACCTCGAAGAGGGACGTCTGCGCAGTTGAACTCGCAAGACTCACCTTAAAGAGGGACGTCTGCGCAAAGACCAACTGGAATCCGCAGGACCAACCATGCTCAGAGAGGCGACGTCCTTACGCGCAGTACGCAAGCTGTTCCCGCAGGAAAAGCCTCCCAAATGGTGACGTACTCCGCCTGTTCCCGAAGCTACGGATACTAGCCATCAGGGAAGGCTACCCGCACAGCAAGGCTACACGCACAAGGCACTAACTCTCAAATAATTCAGTAATGTCACCTGAAGAAGGAATGAGCAAGCCGGGAATACTCCCGCCCAAAGCCGGGAAAACTCCCGCCCAAATGAGCCAGTCCGTACGCTACTGGAGGATCTTTTGTACTATACCTGCCAAGGTATGGACAAAAGATCTGACCAAAGCTGCGACAGCTCACTGACAACAGTTCGACGAGCAGCACGCTCTAGTACTTAATGTCACTATCAGCCGCTGCCTACTCACCAACCCTTGTCGTGGCATGTACATAGCCTGCAGTTGGTGGAAAAGGAATAGTACACAGCCGGCCATGTCACAATCAGCCGCTGCCTATCCACCAACCACCAGCACGGCACGTGCGTAACCCACAGTTGGTAGAAAAGGAATATTATACAGCCGGCTGTACCTTCTTGGACACCTACCTTCGGCTATAAATACTCCAACACCTTGGAACGGTATCATCATCTTCTCTCTAGCTATTTCACTTAATATACACTTATATTCAAGAGCAATCTAGTCTGATTCTCACGCCGAAGGGTGGTCACAAGGAGGTACCCCCCCCCCCCCATTCTCAGTGACGAGCTCACGGTGTCTGTTTTGCAGGTCATCAGAAGAATAACCATCTTTGCCGGACCTAACCCTCGTGGGAAACATCTATTTAACCCCCAGATTATCCGTAGTCTGCCCCCCCCCCCTTCTAAGTGACGAGCTCACGGTGTCTGTTTTGCAGGTCATCAGAAGAATAACCATCTTTGCCGGACCTAACCCTCGTGGGAAACATCTATTTAACCCCCAGATTATCCGTAATCTGCCGGGGTTCACTTAGTGTTTCTTCATTGGCGCCATCCGTGCATAAAAGCTAGAACTAATTCTTTTTCAGTTTTTTCAAAACTTCTGGAAAGATGGTTAAGGTTACTCCGTTGCCAAGGCCAACAAGCGACCAAGAAACTCCTGGTAACCACAACCCCAGCCTGCAGTTGGTGGAAAAGGAATAGTACACAGCCAGCCATGTCACTATCAGCCGCTACCCCACCCACCAACCACCAGCACGGCACGTGCGTAGCCCACAGTTGGTAGAAAAGGAATATTATACAGCCCGGCTGTACCTTCTTGGACAACCTACCTTCGGCTATAAATACTCCAACACCTTGGAACGGTATCATCACTCCTTCTCTCTAGCTATTTCTCTTAATATACACTTATATTCAAGAGCAATCTAGTCTGATTCTCACGCCGGAGGGTGGTCACAAGAAGGTAACCCCCCCCCCCTTCTCAGTGATGAGCTCACGGTGTCTGTTTTGCAGTTATCAGAAGAATAACCATCTTTGCCGGACCTAACCCTCGTGGGAAACATCTATTTAACCCCCCAGATTATCCGTAGTCTGCCCCCCCCCCCTTCTCAGTGACGAGCTCACGGTGTCTGTTTTGCAGGTCATCAGAAGAATAACCATCTTTGCCGGATCTAACCCTCGTGGGAAACATCTATTTAACCCCCAGATTATCCGTAATCTGCCGGGGTCACTTAGTGTTTCTTCATTGGCGCCATCCGTGCATAAAAGTTAGAACTAATTCTTTTTTCAGTTTTTTCAAAACTTCTGGAAAGATGGTTAAGGTTACTCCGTTGCCAAGGCCAACGAGCGACCAAGAAACTCCGGTAACCACAACCCCCAGCTACTGGGGGGAACACCGGTGAGTACACAAATTTTACGAACACTACCCCGGTTACCCAAGCCAGGGCAAGTGCAGTAAATTTTACGAACACTACCCCGGTTATCCAAGCCGGGGCAAGTGCAGTAAACAATCATCCCCTGGGATTCATTGATACCCAGGTGGAAAGACAACAGACGAGGCTCCCCCGCCAAACACTTGAACAAGTTAAAGCGTGGGCGGAAGCACGTCAGAAGGAATTCCAAGCTGAGTTGGACGAACGCTTACGTTCTATCCAACAGGGCTGACGAATTTGGAAGCACTCGACAAGAGCTCAACATGAGCAGTGAGTGCGAGTACTCGGACGATGATCGGGAGGAATCCGACACCGACGCAAACCCTCGCCATAGGGCGAAAGGGAAGTGTAAGGAAACGGACTTCCAACCGAGAAGGAATTTCGAAGAAACCTTCAAACCAAGGAACGCGGAGGGAAACCCACGTGACTTCTCCAAAACCTTTAGACCAACTGCTGCAAATGCGGGAACGTCCAAGTTTGCAAGGGACATTGCGGAAGCAATCGCCCCCGAGAAGTGCCAAACAGATATCCAACATCGGCACTTATGATGGTATATCTGACCCAGACGATCATTTGAACAGATTCATAGCGGGGGGCAACCGTCAGCAAACTATACGGAACCCACGTGGTGTTATATGTTCCAGATGACGCTGGTTGGAGCAGCCAGAGCGTGGTTTGACCGTCTACCGGTCCACCACATCTACGATTGGGCGGACTTCCAGCAGAAGTTCAGCCAACACTTCAGTCAACAAAGAAAGTATACCGAAGAGCAATGGACGATCCTCAACTGCATCCGAGAGGAAGATGAGTCTTTACTAGACTTCATCACGCGCTTCAATTCAAAGAAGCTAAGTCTGGGCACTATTAGCGAAGATCTTGTTCGCGCTGCTTTCATCCAGGGCGCGAAGGACCCAGAGCTCATCCGCACCTTAACGGGTAAAGACGGTATGCCATCCACGTGGGATGCCATCATGACAGCAGCTAAACGCTTCGCGGAAACTGAAAAGCACCTGGGTAGAGAGCTTCCTCAGAGCACAAACCTCTACACCCAGAAAAACAAGATAAAACAAACGTCCTCACCGCCCGACTAAACAAAAAGAGGAAGCTAGGCATTTGGCAGTCAAGGGTAAACTTTGACACCTACTCATCCAGCTCTCGCCCTGGTTAGGCGGAAAGGATAACATGCAGTCGTCGAACCGGAAACTCCAGATGGACGCCACTCACCAAAAGCGTCACCGAGATATTCGCCACGGAGAGGCTCCCATGGCCAGAGGCTCCAATTATCCGACAGCGTCTAAACGCTGATCAAAGCAAATTCTGTGACTTCCACAGGACAAGAGGCCACACCACCGAGGAATGCTTAAACTTGAAGGACATCGTCGAAGCATTTGTCAGAGATGGGAAACTCACGCACCTCGTGGCGTAATGAATGCTGAGCAGGCTAATGCGTGTAGAACCCCCAGTTGGGGAAAACACGAATGAAACTGCAGCTTCAATGTTA
>NW_027501867.1:0-26176 GCF_021521415.1 Bidens hawaiensis | reverse complement strand
TTATAGGCTAGAAAAAGACCCCTAATTGTGTAGAAACAATTATGAACTTTAGTTAGACACCAAATTAATCGTCCTTGTGAGAATGACATCTTTTAAGAAGAGGATGAAATTGTGAAACCATGATTCTCGATATGGTACCTTGTGTTAATGAATCACGAAGAGAGAACACTAATGGTGTTCTTGAGGAGTTTATAAGTCTAACTTAAGTCTTATGTATTCTTTATAAAGGTAACTAAAGAAAAAATCTTGATTGCCCCATGCATAAACTTATCAACATTTACAAATATAACCATCAAGTAATTGTAGGGAGACTAGTTATGTCATATTGGTAAGATTACTCAATTTATTAGTAAGACCGCATTAATGGGTTATTTCCAATAATTAGGACCTTGCGAGAATAGATAAGGACAAAATGTTAATTTTTTGGTTTGCTATCATGTTTAATGTTTTGAAACCCGGACTGACCTGGCCGGTCGGACCAATCAGATCAGGACCCGCTTAGCATACCGGTTTGGATTGCAATGTTAGCCCATTTTTAAAATCCCGGCCGGTTTTGACGGGTGACGGTCGGACCGGACCCGATGACCCGCCTTAAAAGCATTATTTTCGTCTGCTTGCTACTTCTACCTTCATCTCTTCTGCCATAGCCTTTGACCTTTAATTCATCTGCTTATCTTTGAGCTTGATATAGGAGCTTCTAATGGAAGGTGCCATGTAGACAAATTTATGATTCTATTTCTTTAGGAGAATGATTACACTCAAAATGAAATCAAATACCATAATTTAAAGTTGAACTATTGTAAACATCTTCCATTGTTCCAATCTCAGTTTCTTGTAGTATAAAGTAACCAAACGGCCAAACCCTAGATACATGACTGAAAGTAGGCCTTGAAGGTAATTAATTTAGCTGAGTTAGTTTATTCGTTGTTGGGCCTTGAAGTGGGCTATTAATAAAATCATGTAATTATTACATAATACACTAAACCAAAATAGGTGCTTATTGTTTTGATTCACAATTTAAAAACCTAAACCAAACTATATCATTAATTAGTTGCATCTAGTTATCATTAACATGCAATTTAGCGCCAAAGTATCGGAATAATAAATAAAACAATTATTAAATTAATAAGGTCCTATATTGCATACCAGTGACATTATGACGAAAAATGTTAACTACAGAAACCGTGGTCAAACTTTTCGGCTTGACTTCCAACGGGAACTCAAAACCTCCGAAAAAACTTAACCTTGACCTTGGTCCCGAGACAGTGATGTCACCAGAAAATCAGGAAACCAGATTTGGTCGGCGAGTTATGGGTTGTTCAGATATGTGGTAGTGAAGAAAATTGTGGAGATTGTTATCGGCTTCTTGGTAGGTTTAAATGCAAAAAACAAACTCACCAGAGATAAATCCGTCAACCGGAGACAGATCCGTCAACCAGAGACAGATCCACTCTCTCTCCACGACGACAACGATGAAAAAATCCGCCAACCGTCAACCCGGTGGTGACGTCCTCTATGTGTTGCAGGTATTGGAGATGGTGGGTTAGTGATGATAAGGTAGTGATCAATTAGTGGTGGTAGTTGGTTATAGATCTTTGAGTAAGAATAATCAAATGAAAGAGAGAGAAAAAATGATTATTTGATTGAGATGAAGATGAGTACATATGCCAAGGAAAGAGAAAAGAGTATATATAAAATTACCTATGTGCCCTTCTGAAAATAAAATGATTAAAACTAAAAAAGACCTATGTGGCCTAACCTTAACCACACATTTTGAGTTTCCAGGGTTTTCACAACTCAACAAGGTTTTCATTCTACACTTTCCCTATACACACACACACACAATAGCAAAAAGCTCGCGCGATTGCAGCGGTGGCAGCAATTTATAACTTGGTACTCGTTTTATGTTAGTTTAGCATTCCTCTCGTGATACATTGTATAGTACTTGCGTTAGTTTTTTATTCGTAGTCTATACCATGAGCCTTTAATATCTCATTAAAAAAATAACAAACAAAAAAATAAGTTTAAATACCATATATAAAAATGTAAATTTAAAAATATAAAATTGATCTCATAGGATATATGTTTCTTGTTGAAACAGTATATATTTTATTTACTGTTCGTATGTGTTGAGTATTGTATAATAGTTATTATAATCTTATACACGTGGGTTGATGACATGTACATGCACAGTTTATTGTAAGAAGTGATTATAGCAATCTTATACACATTTTTGATTTTATATATTACCAATAGTAGTTGTAAGCATAAAAATTGGGTAAATGATGCTAAGTATTTAGCGAAAATCATGTGGTTTTCAAACATTTGAACATATAGCCTCTGTCTTTCCCACCAACTGATATCCTAAGGTATCTATCCCGTAAACACCCTTGTTATAATCTTTGTTAAATATTTCATTTACATCAAATTAAAATTAAAATCATAGTATAATATTAAGTCAAACCAAACGATAGTAATTTACATGCATTAGCACCTCCTATTTAAATTCCATCCAACTTTTACTTCTATTTCGGTATTTCCTAATATGTCTTTTTAATTTGGCATTTGTGATCGTTAGTCAAATCTCAACCAATACTTAAACCTCTGACAACTAATACTTTTTGGCTCACACACACCAAATCTTGTAACGGTAGTGACTAATCTCAACTATACAAATTCAGCTATAACTTCAATTTGTTATTATTAGTAGCAAATCAAAATTGATTTGATTCAGTTGTCTAATATATTTGTATTAATTCAATTTTTATGTTACCAAATTACCCTTTCAACCGATCAAAAACTCCATGTTCACACTAACACACGTTTACTTGTATTAATTAGAAATTAAAACACAACCTCAATTCCATGAACATACATCGAATGCCAACTGTACAAATTTAGAAACCAGTGCAAGCTGGAGATTGCTGGTCCGAGCTTCACATGAAGCTCGGGCTTGGGTTCAGGTTCATTTAAGATACCTGCAACGGCTGTAGATGCAAGGCCATATTGTTTGCTAGACATTTAATTGAAAGAGCGGTCTCACTCCGCATACAAGCTTCTCCACCCGCCACAAGTCCCTGTTGAGCATAATCTGTTATTTCATTCGTGTTCATTCTGTTCCTACATTACATAGTAGACGGTGAGAATATGTGCACGAACAATGAAAACACATGAGGGTACGGTTTAACATAGCTAGTCTATGACAAGAACATGTTTTCCAACACCATAACTACCACACATACCAATCTTTCGTCCTCTTTGAATTGTTGATATGGTTCTAGAAGATCGACAACCTACGATTTGAGAGAGAAAAAAGAATTATTACGTTTCATGTTTGTGTTCGAGTTCATGTTCTTATCGATTTTCAGGTTCGGGTTCAAGTTTGTATCTGGTTTAACCCACTAACACGACCCGTTTAATTGATGATAGACATAAGCTACGAGCATCGCCAATTTCAAAAGAGTGCAACACTTGATAATATCATTATTGTATATTCGAAAAACATATATATAGAATTAATAAAAGGTAAACGGTCACAGCTGGTTGTAAGTTCCAAATGAGAACTAAACCCTTAAACCCGGTTGGGTTGGATCTATTCCACCGGTTAATAAATCACCCCAACTCTCAACTAACAACAATAAAACAGTTCATCCAATAGATGAAATATAGAAACCAAACTATTAATGTTGATAAAACTTTCAAAAAAAAATGTAGATATTTTATCCACCATAAAAGAGTGCAAATACAATAACAATTAACATTACAAGACCAAACCAATTCGATATTACAGTACCTTATTTAAGTAGATAAACTGATGGCTTTTAATGTCGGTTAGCTGCAGATTCATCAATCTCTGTCTTAGAATTCAATTGCTTATTGTAGTTCTTGCTTCTCTAGCTTTCTTCTTAACATCATGTTGTAATTAAACATTCGAGCACCTGCAGCAGCGCAACAACTAAAATTCAAACACTCAAAATTTCAAATAAATGAGTTAAAAGATCAAAATGTATATGTTTTTGCTCACCAAATGGCATATGACCAAGTGCGGTTAGACTCAAGCAACCAGAAAAATTCCATCGTTTAATCTGTTGCTGATGCTTCTTGCATAAAATATGCAATTTTATTAACAGATTTATAAAAAACATTTTAAACTGTATAAAAAAATATCAAAAGAAAATATTCATACTTGTCAGGAAATTTTCCCTTTTCTTTAAATGGTTTAATTGCAACATCACGGGAATTTTGGGCCAAAAAAGTCAACTTTCCAAAGTTAAGGGACTAATTCTGCCAAAAACCAAACTCCAAGGCTCAAAATGAAAAATCTGATTTCTTGTCCTTTCGCGCTACGCGACGGGACAAAGGACAAGCCCATCGCGTACCGAGATGGGGCTTGGTAAAAGATTCTAGAAGACGTCAACAGCGATACGCGATCGCAGTTGAACCTGCGTCATCGCGTACCGCGATGACGTGGCCTGACACGTCTGACACCTTTTCACCACGTGTCCACACGTGGCACAACGGTCGCCACGTGGCCACACGTGGCACATCGTCCGCCACGTGTCAACACGTGGCACACCGTCTGCCACGTGGCGACACGTGGCAGGCCTACTGTCTGCGTCACCAGGGCAACATCGTGGTACGCGATGGGTGCCGTGAAGGCGGGTCGCGTACCGCGATGGGATCCTAGAAAATGCCTATAAATAGAAGCCTCGGGTCTTCACAAATTCACACCAAAATTTCACATACAATCTTCTCTCTACTCTCTCACTACACCTCGAAGCTCGTGCCACCGATCCACCTCGAAAACCGTGCCCAAATCCTCGATTCCCGTGCCATACCTCGATATTCGTACCACCCCTTGACGAAATCCCGAACAAGAAGGTGGTGCTGTTTTTACATCCCGACGATCATCTCGAAGTGTGTGCCGTCAAGTGTTGGTGCCTCGAGAAGCGTGCCAACGAGTGATAAAGAGTGGTGGTTTGGTTTGGCGTAAGATTGTTGATCAAGTGGCGTGGAAGTACTGCTCAAATCCCTAGGGTTCCAAAACGTCAACGAGGTTAGGCGTAATGTTAAATAAATATAATATAATATTATATTAAAGGCTTAATACCCTAAGTCAAAAATATACTATACCTCGAGAATAAAAGAAATAACAAAGAAAAGAAAGAAAGAAGCGAAATGTATATATATAAATGTATTATATGAATTCTTTGTTATAATTATTATTATTTAAGCATGATGAGTATTCTTAAATAACAAAGAAAAGAATACGTTTCTTAAAGAATAAGAAACGTAGGGTTTTTATAATAAACTAAAGGTTTATAAACAATACTTTTAAACTAAAGGTTTTCAAGTAATTGAGAAATGGACTAAAGGTTCATCGAGGTAAAATGAAGACTAAAAGTCTTAAGCCGGATTGTATATCCGACTAACAAATGGTTATACTCGTACTATAGGTGCGAGATAGCAAGAAAGAGAACGCAAGGACGGTGTTGGAAACCGATCCCGATCAAAGGTGAAGACGCCCCATTTTTACAAACTTGTTTTCAAACAAATAAATGTGTTATGTGTAAAACTTTACATGAGGCCACGTGTCTGTAAAAAATTGTAAATAAGAGTATGAGCATAGCCCTCAGGCTATAGTATACGTTTGTCTGGATCCTTACATATGTGGAATGCGGTGGGCACATCGCACCACGCCTGGTCACGACCTCCAGCCACAATGGGCCGAACCAAAGTTTGTTCGAGTGAGAATGACCTTGTGTATATTTATGGCACCTAAGTACGTTGAAACGCTGCGGTGTTTTGCTGGGGTGACCTAGTGTAGAGACTCGAGTTTATAATGATGTTGTTTTAACTTTGTTATTCCTAAGCCAAGATGGGCCGAGGCTTGCGTAACCCTCGAGGGGTAACAAAGTAAAAGAAAATATTTTTGCGTCAGCATATTCACCAGCAAGTCTTTGCTGACTTATTTTTATAACATTTTGCAGGTAACCAAGAATAGGGCTTGAAGGACGAAGGCTCAAGAATCCGATGGCTCGGATATTTTGTTTGAATATTAAAATATGATGTTTGTGTTAAACTTATAAACAAGTAAAACTAAACGAGACTTTCGTCTCGTCTTTTGTATTGTAAATATTTATAATCTAAATCCACATATTTTTATAAAGTCTTCCGCATTAACCCGCAACTCTGATTTATTTGTAAATGTGGGTACCAACTGTCGAGTCACACTCCTAGGCCTAAGATGGGGGTGTGACAGGTTGGTATCAGACCCATCGATCTTAGCGAATTGGGTATCAAAAAATTATACCCAAGCTTCGATCCAAAAGCGTAGGAAAATATTTTACTTGTTTATTTGAATAGGGATAAGATTGGCTGGTAACCCCTTCTTTCCCTCTCTACATTCTAAACCACCCATCAAGATGTCGTACGAAGAATTAATGAAATATTATGATAATGAAGCAAGAAGGGCAAGGAAATACTACAAATTCCCAAAAGACGTCATGAGTGAGGATTACTTTGAGGCTTTCTTCAGCTGAGACCAATACATTGAACGTCCCAAACCAATATACTTCCCCGGGACTGAACAATGCCCAATCAAACTACCCGAGAGCCCACCCAAACAACTCGAACCATCAAGACACTCGAGCTATCATCCACCCACAATGCCTATATATCATCCATCTGAAATACCGACGTACCACCCATCAGAGATCCCTACTTACCAACCATTAGAGATCCCGCAATACTTTCCCACCGGATATTTCCCAAATGCACACCCATCCTATGCCTTCCTTTCAAACCGACCAATAAAAGAAGAACCAAGATCCCCGTCTTCCGACTGGATGCAACGCCACTCCGATCAACGAATGTGGCATACTGGAAACTCTACCGCTCTCGAAGTCAACTCACAATACAACAATGGCGAAGGATCATCCCGCAAACCAAGAATGAGGGTGACGATGCCATACGAGAGTTTCAAAATGCTCGAAATGATCAACGAGACCACCCATTATATGGAAGAGGAGGAAGAGCCTGTGGAGGAAGAAGAGGAGGACCCCGAAGAAGAGGAGGATCCGGTGGAAGAGTCCGAACCGGAAGAAGAGCATCCTAACAATCCTAACGAAATGTCAACATCCATTGATGGATCACTCACTTCCCACAACCCAAGCTACGGTTCCGTCGATCCGTATGTTCAGTATCTTGTGAAGATTAAGAACCAAGCTTAACCAAGCTTCCCACCGTTTCAAGGTATAATCCCGACTGAAGAAGAACAAGCTGATGAGATTCGTGAGCAAAACAAAGCTGCAAATACTTTCTTCTACCTTGCATCTGATATGACTGAGGTCCAGTATCCTGAACCGAGGAATCATTACGAGATGGTGACATTGGGTTACCGCAACCCACCTCCACAATATGGATACCCTGACGTTATTCTGCAGTCATATGAAGAACACGTGGATAGCGCCTTACACGAGACTGATGATTGGAGGAAGAAAGTGGTTGAGGAAGGGAAGAAAAAGAAGAAGATGGGAAAGAAGCTTCTTCACAAATGCAACAAACTGACGAGGGTTGTTAAGAAGTTTTTGAAGGACTGAGATGATGGTGGTAATGGCGTGTGTTCGAGAAGTTGAAGTTATGTGATGTTTTGAATAATGTAATGATATGTGTATTATGTGATGTATGAATAGGAATATATATACATCGAATATGAATGTGTATATATATGGTGTTGTAATAATCCTTGTATATACCTTGTAAGGTATATACAAATGTTGAAATAAAATGTGTGTTTAATAAAGGATATTCGTTAAATTTCAGATATAAAACGAAAAGAAAAGATAAAATGTCTCAACAAAGTAATAACTTTGAGGCTTCCCGAAAGGAAGCCGAAAAACGAGAAGAAAAGGGAAAGGGACCCGTAAATGAAAAAGAAGAACCGATTCCCGAAAAATACATGAAACAAATTCAAAAGCTAGTAAAAGATGCCGTAAGGGCCGGAACGGAATTTAGATCCCAATCAAGACAAACTAAACATTCCCAATCCGTGAATCCTTCTCAAAAATCTATTTCCAAACCTCGTACTAGACCCTCACGTATGGATGAAAGCGTACATGAATCAAATACTGATGGTGGGGTTCGCCAAGAATTCAAGAGACTCAAAATTGGTGGATGTTCGTTCAAAGAATTCAAGTACTATGGGCCAAAGGAATTCCCTGGTGATAAGGGAGCCATCACAACTGTGAGGTGGCTTGAAGAAATGGAGACAATCGTGATTACGAGCAAGTGTTCGGAAGAAGAAAAGATTCAATACTCTGACCTGATCTTTAAAGGTGAGGCCCTAGAGTGGTGGAACACGTTGATCCTGAGTAGAGGACTGGAGGTAATGTATAGCATGACGTGGAGCGAATTCAAAGAGTTGCTGATGTCGAAATTCTTTCCGATGCACGAAACGGACCAAATTCAAACCAAGTTCTTGTCTCACAAGGTTTTTGGAATAAACCTTCGTGAGTATAATACAAAATTCCATGAATTCTGCCGATTGGTTCCCCAGCTGGTTACCCCGGAATCCAGCAAAGTCACTCGCTACATATGGGGACTACCACGAGAGATTCGTGACATGGTGAGGTCACACTTTCCACAAACCGCTGACTTCGCGATGGAGTTGGTTGGGTACTTGATGGGCGGAATGATCCACAATAAAGAAGAAGACAAGTGGGACGTGACAACGCAAGACCCGAAGAAAGAAGGAAATACCCGTTTCAAGGGTAAAGGAGTTGACCAACGAAGGTCTGGCTTCAACCCCGGCATCCCACAATGCAGAACTTGCAAGAAATACCATAGGGGTCGATGCCACTTAACTCCACGACTTTGTGAATCATGTCACAAACCCGGCCACACCACGGCCGATTGTTGGAAGAAGAAAATGACATGCTATAACTGCAAAGAGACGGGACACCTTAGCTTCGAGTGCCCCAAGAATAAGCCCGCGACTGGTGGTGCGAGTGGTAGCGGTCAAAAGAACGAGCCCAAGAAGGGCAATGAAAGAGTCTTCGTCTTGGACACAAAGAAAGCGGCCGACACACCGGAAACCATTACCGATACGTTCCTTGTTAACAATGCCGATGCTAGAGTCTTGTTTGATTTAGGAGACAATTTAAGTTTTATAGATTATAAGTTTTGTAGTCTATTAAACGAACCTTTAATCAAACTTAATAAAACTCTAAGCGTCGAAACCGCTAATGGCGAAATCATTAAAATCTCCGAAGCTTTAGAAAACGGAAAAATCTTATTAGCTGGTTACGTTTTACCTATTCAATTGCTACCCATGACTCTTGCTAGTTTTGATGTTGTATTGGGTATGGATTGGTTATTCGACAACCATGCTCGTATCCTTTGCGATAGCAAGACTGTCGAACTTCGAGCCTCTAATAAACGTACCATACGAATTGAAGGGGATAAAGACGCTGTCCAAGTTAGCCTAATCTCTATGATGAGGGCTTACAAATGTTTGAATCAAGGATGCTTAGCATTCATGGCCTATGTCACCGAAGAATCAAAACCCAAAGAAATCAAAAACGTTCCTATTGTTTCCGATTTTACCGATGTCTTTCCTGATGAACTCCCCGCGTTCCTCCCGACCGTGAAGTGGAGTTTAGAATCGATCTTGTTCCCGGCACTGCTCCGATCGCCAAAGCTCCATATCGCCTCGCACCAACCGAGATGAAAGAATTGAAGAAACAACTTGACGAGCTTCTCGAGAAAGGATTCATACGACCAAGTTCATCACCATGGGGAGCGCCGATACTTTTTGTCAAGAAGAAGGTTGGATCCATGCGCATGTGCATCGACTATTGAGCTCTCAACAAAGTCACAATTAAGAATCGATATCCACTTCCCCGAATCGACGATCTTTTTGACCAACTTCAAGGTGCTACCTTCTTCTCCAAAATTGATCTTCGTTCCGGCTATCACCAACTCAAAGTTCAATCCGAAGATATTCCAAAGACCGCGTTTCGAACAAGGTATGGCCATTATGAGTTCATTGTTATGCCGTTTGGACTTACTAATGCGCCGGGTACGTTCATGGACATGATGAATCTTATTTGCAAGCCTTATTTGGATAAATTTGTGATCGTATTCATCGACGACATATTAATTTATTCTAAGTCTAAGACCGATCATGAAAATCACCTTCGAACGTTACTTGAAATTCTTCGAACCGAGAAATTGTACGCCAAGTTCTCGAAATGCGAGTTCTGGTTGCACGAGGTGCAATTTCTTGGTCATATTATCAACGTCAATGGTATTCAAGTAGACCCCGTTAAGATTGAAGCTATCTCTAAGTGGGAGATTCCAAAGTCGCCAACCGAGATTCGAAGCTTCTTGGGTTTGGCTGGCTATTATCGAAGGTTCATCGAAAATTTCTCCCGATCGCTATTCCCCTAACCTCCTTGACACGAAAGAACATCAAATACGAATGGGGAACAAAGCAACAAGAGGCGTTCGATATACTTAAACAAAAGCTTACCCAAGCTCCTATACTGGCCTTGCCAGAAGGTATTGAAGATTTCGTTGTCTTTTGCGATGCGTCTCATTCCGTCTTGGGATGTGTATTGATGCAACGAAAGAAAGTAATCGCTTACGCCTCTCGTCAACTTAAAATGCACGAAAAAAAATACACAACTCACGATCTAGAGTTAGGCGCCATAATCTTTGCACTTAAGATATGGAGGCACTATCTCTATGGAGTAAAATTTATCGTGTACACCGATCACAAAAGCTTGAAACATATATTCGATCAAAAAGAGCTTAATATGCGCCAACGGCGATGGATGGAGACACTCAACGACTACGATTGTGATTCTTCTACCATGAAAGCAAAGCCAACGTCGTGGCCGATGCCTTAAGTCGCAAAGAACATGAAAAGCCCAAAAGAGTCCGAGCGTTAAGGCTAGAACTTCAAATTGATCTAATTGACCAAATCAAATTCACTCAAACTCAAGCGATCAACGAGAACCAAATCTCCGATGAAAAACGTAATGGCACCATTGACTCGTTAATCAAAGGTGATGATGGTATTCTTAGAATGGGAAACCGAATTTGGGTACCAATTGTGGGAGGATTGCGTGAGAAAATCTTAAACGAAGCCCATAAGTCCAAATATACGATGCATCCTGGAAGTGACAAAATGTACCATAACCTAAAAACAAACTATTGGTGGAATGGGATGAAAAGGGATGTCGCTTCGCATGTTGCGAAATGTCTTACATGTTTGAAGGTTAAGGCTGAACACCAAAAGCCTTCGGGATTGCTTCAGCAACCCGAACTTTTCGTATGGAAGCGGGAGTTAATTACTATGGATTTCATTACCAAACTCCCTAAAACGACTCGACAACATAATGCAATTTGGGTGATTGTGGATCGATTAACAAAGTCTGCACACTTCATACCCATCAATGAGTCGTACTCGATGGACAAACTAGCTCGTATCTATGTTAACAACATTGTTGCTTTACATGGAGTACCATTGTCCATAATTTCTGATCGAGACAGCCGTTTCATGTCTCATTTTTGGAATAGCTTCCAACAAGCGCTTGGTATGAAGTTAAACCATAGCACCGCCTATCACCCACAAACCGATGGGCAAAGCGAAAGGACGATTCAAACGTTGGAAGATATGCTCCGAGCTTGTATGATAGATCTAGGTGGAAGTTGGGATGACTACTCACCCCTAATGGAATTTTCGTATAACAATAGTAATCATACAAGTATTCAAGCCGCACCATTCAATTATCTGGACCCGAGATAGTCCAAGAAAATACCGAAAAAGTCATTCAAATCCGTGAACGACTTAAGACGGCACGTGATCGCCAAAAGAGTTACGCCGATGTCTGTCGTAAGCCGTTAGAGTTCAATGTCGGTGACAAAGTTCTTTTGAAAGTTTCGCCATGGAAAGGCGTAGTTCGCTTCGGCAAGAAAGGAAAGCTAAGTCCTCGATTCGTTGGACCCTTCGAGGTACTTGAACGAATTGGTACCGTCGCATATCGTTTGCGACTACCCGAGGAAATGCAAGGGATACACGACGTATTCCATATCTCAAATCTGCGAAAATGTTTAGCCGATGAATCTCTTTCTATGCCGTTAAAAGATGTTGAAATTAACGAGAACTTAAAATTCGTAGAACGTCCAATTCAAATCGAAGATTCAAAATTAAAGAAACTCAAAAGACGAACCTTGAAAATCGTGAAAGTAAAATGGGATTCCCGACGAGGACCCGAGTATACTTGGGAACTCGAGTCCGAAATGAGAAAGAAATACCCCCACTTATTCTCGTGAAGCAATCTCGAGGACGAGATTTATTTCAAGGTGGGGAGGATGTAACATCACGGGAATTTTGGGCCAAAAATGTCAACTTTCCAAAGTTAAGGGACTAATTCTGCCAAAAATCAAACTCCAAGGCTAAAAATGAAAAATCTGATTTCTAGTCCTATCACGCTACGCGACGGGACAAAGGACAAGCCCGTGCCGCGATGGGGCTTGGTCAAAGATTCTAGAAGACGTCAACGGCGATACGCGATAGCAGTTGAACCTGCGTCATCGCGTACCTCGATGACGTGGCCTGACACGTCTGACACCTTTTCACCACGTGTCCACATGTGGCACACCGGTCGCCACGTGTCCCGACATGTGGCCACACGTGGCACATCGTCCGCCACGTGTCAACACGTGGCACATCGTCCGCCACGTGTCAACACGTGGCACACCGTCTGCCACGGGGCGACACGTGGCAGGCCTACTGTCTGCGTCACCAGGGCTACGTCGTGGTACGCGATGGGTGCCGTGAAGGCGGACGCGTACCGCGATGGGATCCCAGAAAATGCCTATAAATAGCAGCCTCGGGTCTTCACAAATTCACACCAAAATTTCACATACAATCTTCTCTCTACTCTCTCACTACACCTCGAAGTTCGTGCCACCGATCCACCTCGAAAACCGTGCACAAATCCTCGATTTCCGTGCCATACCTCGATATTCGTACCACCCCTCGACGAAATCCCGAACAAGAAGGTCGTGCTGTTTTTACATCCCGACGATCATCTCGAAGTGTGTGCCGTCAAGTGTTGGTGCCTCGAGAAGCGTGCCAACGAGTGATAAAGAGTGGTGGTTTGGTTTGGCGTAAGATTGTTGATCAAGTGGCGTGGAAGTACTGCTCAAATCCCTAGGGTTCCAAAACGTCAACGAGGTTAGGCGTAATGTTAAATAAATATAATATAATATTATATTAAAGGCTTAATACCCTAAGTCAAAAATATACTATACCTCGAGAATAAATGAAATAACAAAGAAAAGAAAGAAAGAAGCGAAATGTATATATATAAATGTATTATATGAATTCTTTGTTATAATTATTATTATTTAAGCATGATGAGTATTCTTAAATAACAAAGAAAAGAATACGTTTCTTAAAGAATAAGAAACGTAGGGTTTTTATAATAAACTAAAGGTTTATAAACAATACTTTTAAAGTAAAGGTTTTCAAGTAATTGAGAAATGGACTAAAGTTTCATCGAGGTAAAATGAAGACTAAAGGTCTTAAGCCGGATTATATATCCGACTAACAAATGGTTATACTCGTACTATAGGTGCGAGATAGCAAGAAAGAGAACGCAAGGACGGTGTTGGAAACCGATCCCGATCAAAGGTGAAGACGCCCCATTTTTACAAACTAGTTTTCAAACAAATAAATGTGTTATGTGTAAAACTTTACATAAGGCCACGTGTCTCTAAAAAATTGTAAATAAGAGTATGAGCATAGCCCTCAGGCTATAGTATACGTTTGTCTGGATCCTTACATATGTGGAATGCGGTGGGCACATCGCACCACGCCTGGTCACGACCTCCAGCCACGATGGGCCGAACCAAAGTATGTTCGAGTGAGAATGACCTTGTGTATATTTATGGCACCTAAGTACGTCGAAACGCTGCGGTGTTTTGCTGGGGTGACCTAGTGTAAAGACTCGAGTTTATAATGATGTTGTTTTAACTTTGTTATTCCTAAGCCAAGATGGGCCGAGGCTTGCGTAACCCTCGAGGGGTAACAAAGTAAAAGAAAATATTTTTGGGTCAGCATATTCACCAGCAAGTCTTTGCTGGTGTATTTTTATAACATTTTGCATGTAACAAAGAATAGGGCTTGAAGTAGAGGTGCACAAATCGGTTTTTTTGAAAAAACCGGTTAGGTTATTAACCGGACCGTTTTTTTTTATCCAGAAAAAAACCGGTTCGGTTAATAACCGGACCGGTTATTAACCGGTTTTTGTCAATGAAAACTCAAACCGGCCAAACCGGTTTGGACCGGTTTAGAAACCGGTTAGAACCGGTTATTAAACCGGTTTTTTTACAACCGGTTTTTAATAACCGGTCTAACCGGTTAACCGGTTTTTTTTTTTTTTTTTTTTTTTTTTTTTTGCTTTAGGGTTTAGGGTTTAGGGTTTCGTTGTTAGCATTCTTTGCTTGGAAGATTAAAAACACATAACTTTCATTTATAGCTTTTACATTAAAAATACAAACATTAAATCGTTATCGCATATTCGTAACTCAAAAATACAAACATTAAAGAATGCTTAGACACGATTACATTAACAAGTTGATGTTTGTTACTCATTTTCTTCGCTACCCGAACGACGGTTTCTCCCGTGTTCGAGGCACCCATGTTGACCGATGAAGCAGCACTTTGGGAGGCCATGATAATCGACTACGAATTAAGAGTGGTATACTCGAGTATGAAATAAACGACTACGAAAGAAGAGCGTTTGGAGTTGTATAATCGCGTATGAAATAAACGTTTAGAGCGTTTGGAGTTGTATAATCAAGTGTGATCTAACCAATACCCAACCTAAACTATATATAGATGTTTGTGGGGGTAAAATGGTAAAAAAACAAAAAAAAAACGGCTAAAAAACGGTCAAAAAAAAAAAAAAACGGCTATAAAGCCGTTTGGTAACGTTCGAAAACCGGTTTAACCGGTTAACCGGTTATTAAAAAACCGGTTAACCGGTTTTTTTATAACGGTAATAAACCGGTTATTTTAAAAACCGGTTAACCGGTTTTTTAATAACCGGTTATTAAAAAAAACCGGTTATAAAAAAAACCGGTTATAAAACCGGTTTTGGCTCCAAAACGTATAACCGATACGTAAACCGGTTACGTAAACCGGTCAAACCGGTTTTTAAAAAAACCGGTTTTTAAAAAACCGGTTTCCGGTTGAACCGGCCAAACCGGTTCCGTAACCGGTTTTTTTGAACACCTCTAGCTTGAAGGACGAATGCTCAAGAATCCGATGGCTCGGATATTTTGTTTGAATATTAAAATATGATGTTTGTGTTAAACTTGTAAACAAGTAAAACTAAACGAGACTTTCGTCTCGTCTTTTGTATTGTAAATATTTATAATCTAAATCCACATATTTTTATAAAGTCTTCCGCATTAACCTGCAACTCTGATTTATTTGCAAATGTGGTACCAACTGTCGAGTCACACTCCTAGGCCTAAGATGGGGGTGTGACATTAATAAACACATGTGAATCAATACACAAGGTGAAAGATGACTAGATTGCTTTCACGTATTTGGGAGCAGAAATTTGATGAACCCAAACATCCGATTTTGCTGACATGGGATCCTCAAATCTTGAACCGGTCCAAATATACTACATAAAATTGAACATATTATTAACTTAAAAAAGAGAGAATCAAATAAATATTACAAAACTGCTTAATTCAAACTGAAAAGCATTAATTACCTTAAGTACTTTATCAAGAAATATAAAGAAAATGTAACATAACTTTATCAAGTAACACAAGAAGAGACCTTGTTAATGCGTACACTTTGAAAAGTTATCATTTTATTTTTAAACAAAAAACTCAAAATAACAATGATTTATCGGGTTACTTTGGCCCTGTAATAAAAAAAACATATGAACACTCGTTAGTCGTTACCAGGGTAAATTTAACAATGATCAAAAACTGCAAAAATTAAGCAGTTATTGGGAATTATGAAAAGTTAATAAAGTAACTAAATTGAACGTTTTCTCCTTTCAACCCAGTTTAAGCAAAAACTGAATTTGTCTTTTAACTAACAGAAACAGAAAAAATAGAATATGTTTTCCATTTGATTATAAAAGAAAAACATTTTTGTGTTCCCTTTCAGATTTGATCCATTCAACTGATTCTTTGACCCTGGAACCGGAATAAAGACTAATTAAATTGAGATGTTATTTGTTAGTAATCTCATATGATAAAATCATACTAACAATAAGTTCAATTTTGTTACCTAACTGGATGAACGAATCAAAGAAGATAACCAAGAGGCATCATTATGTCACTGAAAGGTGCTTCACGTAGAGAAGTAATGCATATTCCCTCAAGCTGCAAAAACGTGAAAACCAAAGAATAGTTAATGTAATCTCTTTCACTACATCATCTTAATTATTCGTTTGTTTTTATAACAATCAATCTTTGCAGCAAATAACCGGATCACATATTCGATTTTCCAATAATGGGCTTACAAAATTACATAAAACTTTTGAAAGTAAATGAGTTAATTATCATAACTCCTTAAAATAAGCAAAAGTTCATACCAGATATACGAAAAGTATTCAGTAGCTCTTCTAGGCACAAAAAATCCACCATGTATAGATGTATCATATATGCAGTTAGATGTTATGGGTGCCATGTCACCTATAATCATCCTACCATACATCATAGTCATGAAACAAAAAAACTTAAACGGTGTTCGATTTTTTCTTCAACAAACACCACAAAAGTTGCATTATATCAGTAAAAGACAGATTTACTAAAACTAAGAAGGGGTATAAACAAAATTTTGATTTTTGTATACTTTAAACAAAACTTTCTCAAATTTACTAAAACTAAGAAGTATAAACAAATTGTAAACCAAACCTACCTCTGGTAATGGAAGAATAGGAGTGCAAAATAAGTACTGATTACTACTCCCATTAATCAATTTCGGGTGCAATCTCTCATGGTTTGAGGTTGGATACGATTTAGGGTTTCATCGTCTATCTGCTCTGCAGCTCTTCCACCCAAATTGAATGCGTCATGTATGTGATTGATTTTGAATTTTAAATTTTGGATCTGGATGCGTATGTTTTCAAATTTAAGTTTTAGATGCTAGGAACACTTGTACATGATGCTTAAACGAATTGTACCTCTTAATTTTAAGAGTTTTTTGACAAATGACTATTTTTCCCTTCCTATATGTATTATAATATATATATATATATATTATACTAATAAAGTAAAATAATGAGGATAATGTGGTTGTCCTGTATTCCTTATTGACTAATTTTTCGCTTAAATTCCTAATTTTATTTTATAGGCATTTTAGAAACTTATCCAGCTACAAACAAACACAATGACAAACAATGATATGATCGAGTTTCCAACTGTTCACATTGAATTGCATATGGTTCACACATTGAATTATTGTTTTAGAGCTACTTAATACACACAATCATAAAGTAAACACAATTTGTTTTTTATAAAAAAAGACCCGTTTGAACATTTTAATATTGTAGAAATGGCCAAAATGCCCTTAGTGCAAATTATCAAATTCGTTGCAGACTTACAAACCACCTAACTGTGTTTTATGACAAAGCATAACAAACACTTTTCACATTTGAAAATGTTAATGCTAGTGAAAACGCTAACGCAAAAATGAAATATATGACCAAACTTTGAATAAGATCGAAACACATCATCACAGTCTTTACAAAACAAAGAAGCTCAGACACATAGTACGTCATTGCCATCACTAATGAAGCATGACTCAGTGCTGCCACGACTATAAACGAAGTTGCCATGCTAAGCAGCGGGCCATCATCGGCACAGGGTAATACACCTACACCATTGTAGGACGAACCAACTAAACAGATAATGTACTTTACTACAAAGAAGGCAAGGTGTGTTGCACTTTACCTCCAAGAAAGCAGGTGCATGAACTCATGGAGAGTACAAAATCTATGATAAAATATACAACAAAATCGCTGCCAAGGGTTCGAAACAGAAGCGACAACGGTAGGTCAATCACCTCATTACACCATAGAACCACTACTACCTAAGGAATCCAAACAAACCCCAACAGTAAGAGGTGGTATCACCTCCCCCCATCGCTTTCCGGTAGTGTCAACACCTGACCACAGACCTAGTGAGCAAAGCCACAAAGACCCAGATTTAGTCAATAACATATATATGCCCGTCGAAGCTCAGGATTACATCAACATCAACGTAGGCCATAATCGTTATCTACTCATACAATACCAACGCAAACACTACAAACGGTAACTTATAGGGCATCATGAACTAAACAATCCATATTTACAGCTAACCACATCAGTTCAGAAGATCATATAGGAAACAAACACTGCAATTAGGGGTTTTTACGCCCACCGGACCACCGCCACTTAGGATCAGATGGAACGACGCATTGACATAAAAACATAAACTCCCGGGTTTCTATAATTTGGGGTTTTAACGGTCGCCACTAACATCCACCGTCACCTGGGGTTTATAAACAGAAACCCAGCAACAGTAGGTCAACTGCCTCGCCCACCCTTTAATGGTCGTCTCCCAACACGCGCAGCACCACGACCACACCACCTAGGGTTTCCATATTGGTGGTTAAAAACACTGAGGACGATAGCTGTGTTTAAGAGGGTGAAACCGATGTGGACGATGATGGTGGCAGAGTTTCGCCGCCGATGAAGAGAGAGAGAGAGAGAGAGAGTTGGTATATCAAGAAAATGGTGGCAAGAGAATAAAGATAGATCTGTAAACATTGGAAGGGACACGTGTAAAGAATACAGATACGTGGTATGTTAAACGAATATGTACAAAACAGAATGCGCTTGATACAACTTTTGAAGCAATGGTTACAACATTTAAAGCATTATATACAACTTTCAAAGCAAGGGTTTTGTAAAGTAAGTTATATATATATATATATATATATATATATTGAAAATATCCAATACACTAATGCTTATCGTACAAATACATACGCGAATCTCGTTATTCATGAACCGATCCATGAAATCACATCCAAATATCTCGGAATCGTCAATACATACCCAATCAATCATTGCTTCACCGAAAAAAACAGTTTTGGATGGTTAATCGATCAATTTTTCACTTTTTTTCACAAAGACGGTTTTTGAGCGTTTAAGATTTTGTGAGCGTTTTCTGAGCGTTTTAGGTTTTTGCCTTTGAGCTTCTTGCGTACATTAATGTACGTTAAGCATTTTCGTAGCGTAATCGCACCCTATATATATATAAATAAGTACTAATATACAAAAGAATCTAAAATAATAATAATAATAATAATAATAATAATAATAATAGATTTCTTAGATTACCTTTTCATTTAAAAGTCAAATTATTTTCCTTAATATCTTAATCCTTAATATCTTAACATTTGTGATATAATCCTATCTTACTATTTTAATAAACAAATATAATGATGCATATGTGTCTTAACCACGTTAAATCATAGTATAAATTTCTCTCATAATTCTCTAATCTCTTGTCTCATCCATCATAACTATTCATGGGTCATGGGCCAAAACCATTTTGACAAAAGGGTTATAACTAAGAGAATTAGATGGAAAATTATGCTAGAGGTGTAAACCTAAGTAAATTCATTTTATCATTTGTTTATTTCATCTATCTCTAGAACCTGATACACGAGATTTGTCTATGTTTAACTTAATAAAATGAATTGTCTTAAACAAATTAAAACAAAGATACAAAATAAAAAGCACATTACAAAAATACTAAAATACCTACTGCAAACAATAGGGAGTCTAAAATTTAAAATTTACACAGAGTTTTAAAACTGAGATTCTAGAATTTTTATTGTTTGCCATGCATATTTTTATATTTTTTATTACCTTTAATTTTTTATCTTTATTTTAAATAATGCACCTTATTGTTTTTTATCATTATCATTTGACAAATCTCATGTAATACACGGGTTCTAAAACTAATATATATATATATACACACACACACACACACACATATTCTAATAAACTAAAATAATTGGGGACAAATGTCACTTGAAGATTAATTTTTAGTCAAAATTTCCCGCTCAAACTATCTTCCTATTTTTAATGAAAAACTTATTTGTGTCAGTGTAATCAAAACATATCAATCCATTATTTAATCAAAATACTAATTACCTATATTATAGCGATTAAAAATATGCGGGTATTTATGTCAGTATAATAAATAATATTTATATTTTAGAAATATGCGCTATTTATGTCAATATAATAAAAATATTTATATCTTAAAAATATGCGGGTATTTATGTTAGTTTAATAAACATATTTATATCTTTAATGAAATCATATCTACCTTTTTTATATTAAATCAATTTATAAACACTTTTTAGTGTAGGAGATGGTGGTAAAAGTTATGAACGATATTTATAGGTTTAAAAAGAAAAAAACAAGAAGAAATTATGAATGAATAACAATTTTATTTTCACGTATTCATTCAACCTCTATGGATCCATTGAGTTTTCATTCATCTCTCTCAAATATGTAATTCAAAAGCGTGTTTTAGTTATGCTAATTTTATATATGATGTTCTCTTTTTATGTCAAATATATATATTTAAACATCTTATCATCCTTTGTTAGAATTCGCTATTTCATTAAAAAAATATAATTACAACTTATAAAATCACTATGTGCATCTTTTTTGTGATTTTGAAAAAATTATGTGAGAATGCACCACGTAATACTTGTATTAATGTTCCATTAGAAAATATGATTTGAACTTATTAAACTATTTAATTCAATAAAATATTGTTTTTTTGTCTTTTAATTTAATCATTTAATTTCTACAGTTTAATTTTGTTTCTTTTGTGCTTCCTGTGCATCCCACGGTTCTAAAGCTAGTGTATATGCACACACACATATACACACACACACACACATAAGAATAGATGTAGATCCTTGGATCTAGGATCTAGTGGTTGAGATTGATAGTTTCTAAAAGTTGTATAGTTTCCTATTTACATGGTATAGTGTCATATTTAGGTGGTATATTTTATTTTAAGTATTCTCACACTTTTCACAAAACCATTGTTTTTTATTTGAAACCTTTCTCTCTCTCTCTCTCTCTATATATATATATACATATATATACATATATATTATATATATATTGTTTATAACGTCATCCAGCATCCGGTCAATGTTTAATCCGATCTCCCGGGTCAGTCCGACCTGTGACCCGGTAAGACGTCCAGATTAACACCCGAACCGGGTCTGAAAACATTGATTATATTATCCTGATCATATATTTTTAAAACTCCAAAATGTAAAGAACTGAACCCAAAATTTTCGGTTTGAAAACAAAAACTTTAAAAGAAAATTTATGATTTTTTGATCATATTTTTTTCCTGATGTGGTGACATGACTAAGCTTAGCAAATTATGGTCATGTCTTTTTAAATATCCAAAATATAAAGAATGAAACCCAAAATTTTCGACCTGGAAACACAAACTTTAAAAAGAAAATTGTTGATTTTTTGATCATATTTTTTTCTGATGTGGGATGATGTGGGGATGTGACTAAACTTACCAAATTACCATAAATTGTACTAAAAAATGTAAATAATGGAACCCAGAAATTTCGACCTGAAAAAAAAAACTTAAAAGAAAATTTTTGATTTTTGATTTTTTTTAATGATGTGATGACTTGACTAAACTTAGCAAATTACCGTAAATAACTTTTATATGTTCAAAGTTTCGTTTAAGATAACATATAATGAACAACCAATTTAGTCACTTCTATCTTATATAAAAATGACAGAATTACATTCATTGACATTTACATTTATATCAGATTCCAGTAATTGTAATTTATTTTCAAAAGTTACCAAATTTATAGTTTACGTTTTCAGATGCTACATTGTTTGTCTTTTAACCAAAATCCAATTAGTTTTTCTTATTAAATCAGGTCACATGTCTTGCACAAGGACAAATTGATCATTTTACGTATTTAATCAAAATTGTTTTTATTAAATAAACATAAAAAAACAAAAAAAAAACTGTATTTATATTACTCTCTCTCTCTATTCTCTCTCTCTACACCACCAACCCAGACCACCATTCATCGGAAATCCACTACCCCCAACCAACCTAAAAAGTCAGCCTCTCCCACCCGAACACCCCTTACCATTCACCCTTACCATCAACAAAACCAATAAATCCCCATATTGGATCAGTGAATGCGTCGGTTACTCCTTTACAGATATCCAATTTAATCAAATCCACATTATTCCCCAAATTCAGATCAAATGAAACTCTAATTCACAAATCAAAGCAAAATCCAAATCTACAAATTGATTAAAGTTAACATTGTTATCAAATTCAATTCAAACAAAAAATCGTCATCAAATACAATTAAATTCAAACAAGAATGCCAAAATCGCAAACCTAAATCGCTGGTCAGATACATTAGGGAAAATTACGTGTTCACGGTTTTAGGAATTAGAGAATCGCACTTCCTTGTGTTGATCAGTTCTTCATGTAAGTAATAGAAAACATGAATAAAAAGAAACATATGAACCTGTTATAGCAAAGAGAGTAGCCACATCTGACGAGTAAAATCCAGACGACATGATTGTCAGCTTGGTCGAGTTCCCCTTTAAAATGTATAATTAAGGACGGTGTTTAGGGTTCTTGAGAGGAACCGGGTTTAGGATAGAGGAGGCACACAAAATTGTATGTGTGTGAGATTATGTTATGATGTTATTATTCTCTCTATATATACACACCTAAGGGGAAACCCTTTATTAGTTAAATTATAGGTAATATGGTCCATCAACAATTACCAAACTAATATATAATAAGGTATAGTTAATATTTTGATCTATCATAATCTAAATGATTATAATGGCTATATATAAATATATATAATTATATATTTAATCTTACATTCTCCCACTTGGCCGAGTAATCATTTATTATGAGTATTAGATAAGCCTGATCAGGAGTTAACATTCATTTTAGCTTTAAACTTAAACTGGAGCAGAGAAACATAGTCTTTGAATTGAACATCAGCTCAAGACCCCCATTAATCATACTGTAATCCTTATTTAAAACCTAAGTAGTTATGATCAAAAATTCCAAGTAAGCCATTCAGAACGTTTGATTTGTATATTAATTCGTCTATATATCATTATGCATGCATAACATATTAAGAGACGTACAAAATCAAAACCGATGAAGAAATTTAATAGTTAATCGTTCATAGTATGATATGCAGTTGCGCATAGTCATCAATAACTCGTCATTATTATAAGCGCTTTCATAGTATTTATAGGTGAGACTTTTAGTTATCGGATCCTTAAGCATATCATGAATGTATTCGATACAAAAATTTAGATTCCTCAATTCGTTCATAAACGAATAATTAGTTTCATATCGAAATTTAATGCAGCACCTCTCGAACTGTTACTGTTTGAGAAAACATGGTAGCTGACTCTATCACAATTAGTCTTCAATATATAATTTATATGGAGTTTAATAAAACTTATGAGTCCACTGATAAATTTCAACAACATTTATTGCTAATTGAATTGTGATTAATCAACATATTATGTCATTATAACTTAAATTGTTGTTATCAGTTCATTATGACTCCTCCATGAGATAGATTTATCTGCTGACATAAGAATATATCCCGAAAATTACATTATGTTATCTTTGAATATAAAAAAGTTTAGAGTAATCTACCGGTTTGAATTCTCACTTCTTCTTTTAAATTATAGTCTTTCGTTTCTTTTAAATATATTTTAATACTCTTTTAGATGCTTCACATTAATCTAGACGTATCTAGTGTGTTGCAATTTTGAGTAATATCTGAACGAGTATAGACTTGAATCTACATAAGGCTTCTACTTAATGAAGCATAAGATAATAATCTCAATGATCCTATTATCCTCTAAATAGAGCAATATTGTTTGTTACATGTGTAAGGACCCATTTAAGGCAAAACTTATAGAACAAAACTAACATCCCTTTGGGTCTATCTCAGAATGTTATGATATCCATTACGTAAGGGATATCTCTGAGGTCTATCATATCAAAGTATGTACGAACAATGTTTTGACTTATGTAACATATACTTGTCAGAAAAATGTCATCTATATAAGGACAAGTTTGTGTTTAGTTGCTCCCACTCATCTTGAGGTAAGTATATTAATCCACTTGGTTTTTGATAAAAAAAATAGTTGTTTAAAGATTTCATCACATTATAATGTTTGCATTAACCCATACATGGATTTTATTGACTTACATACTAAGTGTTCTTCGACCTTCAGTTTAGAACTTTCAGGTTGTTTATGAACATGTAAATATGTAAGTCAGTTGTTAGGGAAAGTTGTTTTAATGTTCTTCTAACATAGCTCTTTAACTATTATAAGCTACTTGAACAATGATGATCCTCAAAGAAAACTTTTGTAATATAGGTTATAAGATTCTTTGATGATTTATTCCCTTTTGCATATAACCTTTAAAAACCAATCGTGCTTCTTAGTGTCTTTAACGTTTGTATTAAGATTTAGTTTAGTTATGAACACCCTTAGGTGTTCCAACAAAATCTCAAAAGTTATTTTGACTTATGAAGTTATTTGCTAATATTAGCTTTATTTCCATAGAATATTGATTGATGTTAGTGATTTAATTAGAAGGGGTAGGATCATTAAACATTCCAACATTCATTTCAACTTTAGTTAGGGAGGTTACATAATCATCAATGTTAGTAGGTTTTAAAACCTAGATGACCTCATAAGTTGATTATTGAGTAATTTTAAAAGTCTCAGTTTTATAGATTAGCTCTTAGTTAGGTTGCTATCATTTTCAATATTCTAAGTGTGTAAGAGTTGGTGTAGTATGGTGTACAAGAGGTGTAACTGGAGTTAAATTTGGAGCAAAATTTAATGAATCTCTTCCCCCCGCCTCTTGTACTTTTAACAAGTCATTATATGGATTTTTACTGCTCCCACTGACCTTAGAAACTCTTAGGAAATTATCATGCTTAGGGCCAATATTTAAAGACCAATAGATTCTAACAAAGAAACAAGTTAATAATATAAGTTGTTGTAGTTTCTCTTGGTGAGGATTAATTTAGTAAGAAATCTGAATTTGCCCACGTTTAAGCAACAATGAAACTTTTGTAAGAGTAGCAGTAAATTCAAAAGAGATAAGTTTTGATGAAATAATGTTGTGATGGAGCAGTGTCTTGTACAAGAGGTGTAATTGATATATTATCAAGTTTTCACTCCACCACCTCTTGCAAATCTTGTAAGTTATGATTGAGACACTTAAGGCTCCCACTAATCTTTAATATCTCTAGGAAAAATATAAGAGAAGTTTCAATGATGTACGTGACATGGGAATTTGTCATATATATGTTAGACTTGATTTGATTTCATTAACTTCCAGATGTCATAATAAACTTAGGGACATATTTAGAAGAAATAGTATTAAGTATATATGAATGGATCTCTTTAAGACCGTGGACCATAGAAGACAGAAATAACCTTTTAAATGATAAAGAATTATGTCTGAATATTCCTTTTGAATAAGTTCCACGAATGTAAGTGAAATATAACTTCTGGTGGACCCATACTTATTTATTAAGCCAAGTAATGTTTAGGGCATCTAACACATGATTAGGAATCACTAAGAATGAGATTATTAAAAATCACCCTCATCAACCATGTCATGATTTCTTATGAAATTTGGTTTTAATAGGTGAATATAGGTCTCATTTTGTCTTTTGTTAATTTTTTTTATTTGCATGATAACAAAAGTTGTGAAAGTAATAGTATCATCTAGTTCTATTTTATAAATGTTTCAATCCAGATATTGATAACAAATAATATGAGAGTTTAAGATAAGAGTGACTTTATGTTGGCTATGCAAACCTCATAATAGTCATAATGTAGCTTAAAATATTGATACTAAATTCTGATTAATCTCCAGAATATTTAGGGTATCATAAAAGCCTACTTAGAAGACAGTTTATCATGGTTCTAATAACCTTAGCATTTAAAATTGTCACTAACACTCA